>NC_061514.1:314754885-314824774 GCF_022539505.1 Lolium rigidum
AGTTGAATAAAGTACAAGTAAGTAAAGTGCGAGAGAAATAATTGCAGCGAGTGGCCCAATCCTTTTTAGCACAAAGGACAAGCCGGTTAGTTTACTTATAATGACCAAACGTTCTTGAGGACACACGGGAATTTAGTCTAGTGCTTTCGCTTCATATAGCTGATTAATCTCCATTGTTTTGATAAGTGTTGTGTGGGTGAACCTATGCTAATGCACCGCCCTTCCTAGGACTAATACATACTTGTGATTATACCCCTTGCAAGCATCCGCAACTACAAGAAAGTAATTAAGATAAATCTAACCACAGCCTTAAACTCCGAGATCCCGCTATCCCTCCTCGCATCGATATACCAACGGGGGTTTAGGTTTCTGTCACTCCGGCAACCCCGCAATTAACAAACGAATACAAGATGTATTCCCCTAGGCCCATAAATGGTGAAGTATCATGTAGTCGACGTTCACATGACACCACTAGAAGAATAACAGCACATCTTAAATATCATAACATTGAATACTAACCAACATAATTCACTACTAACATTTAGACTTCACCCATGTCCTCAAGAACTAAACGAACTACTCACGAGACATCATATGGAACATGATCAGAGGTGATATGATGATGAATAACAATCTGAACATAAACCTTGGTTCAATGGTTTCACTCAATAGCATTAATAACAAGTAGAAATCAATACCGGGAGAGTTTCCCCTATCAAACAATCAAGATCCAACCCTAATTGTTATAGCGGTGACGAGGTGCAGCGGTGGAGATGGCGGTGATGATGATAAAGATGATGGTGATGATGATGGAGATGATGTCCAGCTCGATGACGGTGACGATGGCGTCGATTTCCCCCTCCGGGAGGGAATTTCCCCGGCAGATTTCAGCCTGCCGGAGAGCTCTTTTCTCTCTGGTGTTTTCCGCCCCGCAGAGGCGGCTGTGACTCTTCGGGACTATCCTTTGGAGCTTAGGTTTTTTGGGACGAAGAAGTACGCGAAGGAGTGGAGGCCATAGGGGGCTGTGGGCCCCCTCCCCACATGGCGGCGCGGCCAGGGCAGGGCCCGCACCGGCCTATGAGGGGGGCCCATGGCGGCCCTCCTCGGCTCCCCCTTTTGGCTACCTCCGTCTTCTGGAAAAATAGGATTTTCAGTATAATTCCCGTCAATTGTTGATCTTCCGAAATATTGCATTCTGACGGTGCTTTTTCCAGCAGAATCCTGACTCCGGTGCGCGATTCTCCAATAATCATGAAACATGCAAAATAGATGAAATAACATAAGTATCATCCCTAAATATGAAATATATCAATGAATAACAATAAATTATGATATAAAATAGTGATGCAAAATGGACGTATCAGTCACCTATAGATTTTCTATCTTCTGGACATCCTGCGCAGTCAGCATCCGAGAACGCACTTACAAGAATTGAGTCAGACTTACTCAGTCCCAAGACAACAGCAATAGTTCTGCTTAGATACCGTAATATCCTTTTCACTGTTGTCCAATGAAGTGAGGTGGGTGCATGCAAGAACTGACATACTTTGTTAACAGAGAAAGTTATATCAGGGCTTGTAAGAGCGAGATATTGCAATGCTCTAACAATACTCCTTTATCGAGTAGAATCATCACTAGTCAAAACATCACCATCAGCTATAGACAATTTTTCTGATACTGACCACATATTTTTCTAAGAGAGAATTAAACCATGTGAGGTCTTTCAAAGCAAACGTCATACCAAGATCATGGAGCAAAACATCAACAAATTGACCAGACGAGCTGACTACAACATCAACATAAATAAAAAATACATACACACCTCCTTTGTTGTAGAAAAAGAGCGAGGTGTCAGCTTTGGAAGCCACAAAACCAAGAGCATGCAATTTAGAACTCAAACTTCCATACCAAATACAAGAAGCCTGCTTCATACCATAAAGAGCTTTATCCAGCTTGCATACATAACCCATACACCCACTATTCTCATAACCTGGAGGTTTCTGCATATACATCTCTTCTTCTAGAACACCATGTAAGAACGCGTTCTTCACATGTTGTTGCCGAAGTTGCCAATTACGAGACACATCAAGCGCAAGTACCAAGCGAATAGGAGTTGTCTTCACAACCAGACTAAATGTATCCTCATAATCAATCCCATAACGCTGCTTAAACCCCTATGCAACCAAACGAGCCTTATATTTGTCAATAATGCCATCAGATTTGGTGTTGAGCTTATACACCCACTTGCAATCAATAACATTATGACCAGGCATGAGCAAAACAAGACGCCAAATCTCATTGCGCATCAGAGCCGAATACTCTTCATCCATAGCCACCTTCCATGCAGGTGTAGTCAATGCTTCTTGCAGATTAGAAGGTTCACCAGTAGTTCTAAAATATGCAAACCTTCCCTTGTCATACCGAATAGTGCCATCCGAAATAACTTTTGGTTGAAACACGCCACGCTTGGAACGAGTATCCGGACGCACAACCACAGATGGAGTAACATGCACAATAGGTGCAACAACCACATAATATCCGGATGCACCAGATCCAAGAGAAACAGACGAAAATCTGCCAGGAGAATCGGACACACTAGCCACAGAAAATTATGTCACAGACACCTAGGTAAATCAGGCGTAGAAGATCCAAAACGCGAACGAGCAAATGCGCGCTTCAGGGCGGGTAGCAACCAGTCACGTTGTCGCAATCGCGGGACCCATATCAGCACGCGCAGGAGAAGCAAGCGGCTTGGACGACGCCGTGTGGCCGACACGTGCGGGAAACCCGCCTGACACCACGTATGCGCGCGGGAACGATCCAAGGCATATCCTGTCGCCGATCCAAAGGAGTATCCTGCCTCTTCTAATGAAGCATCACCAGATTGAGCGACAAAATTGTTTTTTGTCAAAAGTTCATCCAATTACTATTCAACAAACTCATCAGGCAATTTGTCAGCAGGATTGTCAGCAACATTAGATCCTAAATCATGACCCCCAATCATAGGTAAATGAATATCTGGTGAAAGAAGGGATATTTCAGCACGCAATTGTGCACCAACATTAGGATGAAGATCAGCAAATGGAAAGACTAACTCATCAAAGGCAACATCACGAGAAATATAAACACAACCAGTAGAGATATCGAGATATTTGTTGCCCATGTGGAGATTACTATAACCGAGGAAGCCACATGGCATGGAGCGAAATGCAAGTTTACGAGTGTTATAAGGACAGAGGTTAGGCGAAACTGCACACCCAAAATAGGGAGAAACGAGTGATTAGGTTTGGTGTGAAAAATACACTCAAATGGTGATTTGGAAGCAATGAATTTGGTAGGGAGATAATTAATCAAATAAACCGCCGTAGAAAACGCTTCATCCCAGAATTTGAGAGGCATGAAGGCGTGAGCAAGAAGGGATAGTCCAACCTCAACAATGTGCCGGTGTTTGCGCTCAGCCGAGCCATATTTTGCTGGTGAGCGATGAGAATTCCAACCTTTTGAAAAAAGTGAGTTTTTGATACCCCAAATCAGTTTGAAGTGGAAGGATTTTCTTATCAAATAGTCTCTCCAGATGATGTTGGAAGTCATGAAACCTTTGAAAAACACCAGAACTATTTCTCAACAAATAGATCCAAGTAAACTTGCTATAATCATCAATACAACTAACATAGTATTTATACGACCAACTGAAGTTGGAGCAGGACCCCATACATCAGAAAACACAAGTTCTAAAGGAACAAAAGATACACTAGAGGACTTAGGATAAGGTAACTCATGACTCTTAGCCTTTTGACATGCATCACCCACTGACCCTTTATTTGACTGACTAAACTGGATATTATTATTTTGAAGAATTTCTTGAACTACGATTGATGAAGGATGTCCTAGGCGCATGTGCCAATGAGACAAACACTGGACGCCAAAACCTTGTTTCCCGGATTGTGATGACGAAGGAGGTAGTGAATAGAGACCACACACGCATCTAACTTCCAGAAGAATTTCCCTCGTGTCCTAGTCCTTAATAAAGAAGTGATTAGGCCAATATTCAGCAAAGGCATGATTATCTTTTGTAAGCTGGTGAATGGAAAGGAGACTTTTAGAGACTTAAGGTACATGAAGAATATTATTAAGACAAAGATCGTGATTAGGGGTATGATGTAAGGAGTGACCAATGTGATGTATATCCATACCTGAACCATTTGCATTGTGGACTTGATCTTGACCATGATAGTGATTCCTCACGGTCAATTTGTCGACTTCTCCTGTAATATGATCTGTCGCCATTGTATAACTATACCCAATTGGTATCTATGCCATATCAGCTTGTTGCCGCACCTACAAATCTTTCTTCTTGAGATTGATAGTTCTTGTTGAAGCGCTTCCAACAACAGAACGCATGATGTCCCTCTTTTCCACATATTTGGCAGATCACGTCAGGAGCTCGGCGTCCCTAGCCACGTCCACCCCCTCCGTGGCGCCGCTGATAGTGTCCACCGCCTTGGGGATAATAGCCTCCACCACCACCATTGTTGTTATGGGGATAATATCCACCCCCACCATTGTAGTTTTATGGGCCGCCACCGCCTCCACCATTGTGTCCACGTCCACCTCGCTGACCGAAGCCACCACTGCCTCCACGGTTCCCATAGCCTCCACGCGATGCAACATTAGCGGAAATATCACCGCACCATTGTTGCCAGGAACTCGACCTTCTAGGTGGGCTTCATAAAGAAGAAACATGGAATATAAGTCACTGATCGTGACCTTCGTTGCCGTCTTCAACAACACAATGATTGACGCCATGAACCCGTCATATTGATTGTACATACTAGCTAGAATATAGTATATAAATTGCGAGTCATCCAACTTCTAGCAGGCGTTTACCATCTCATCGGCAAGCGATTTGATCTGACTAAAGTAAGCCTTCCCAGTCATGTTTTGTTTTTCGAGTTTTGGACAATGCAGTACGAAGTTGAACAATCCGGCTCTGCGACAATGTGGAGAACATCTCTGTCACTGATGCCCACACTTTTGCCGAGCTTTCCAATCGGACGACTTGAACCAGTACTTCCCTCGTCATGTTCCCGAGGAGGTAACCCATCACGGTCTGATCTTGCGAGATCCAGCGTGTGTAGGCGGGGTTAGGGACAGTCACATCCTTCCCCTTATCATCCTTGATGGTAATATCCACCTCAGGCGCCTTGACTGATCCATCAAGGTAGCCAGCCAACTGCACGCCTCGGATTGCCTGCATGATCTGCGTCTTCCAGATCATCAAGTTTTCTCCAGTCAGTTTTTCCAAGAGAGACTCTCCAAGCGAACCACAAGAGGGCGCCATGGATGATGATGATAAAACTTCGTAACTCATGACGAAACTAGATGTAATTTTAGAAGGGCAGCTCGGATACCATGTAAAAGTATTAGGGGAGTTGTTGATAACCAAATAGGGCCGACGAGGGTGACTTTATATTGAACATACAGATTACATCAGATCTCTGTATCCTATACACGTACGGGACCTGTACGTACAGAAGAAACGGACTACAACACGCTTAACACGTTTGTCACTTTTCCCCTTCATTTTCCACAATCCATACCTGCAACTATTTATATATCATGTGCAAATTTTGAACTACTCACTTGATTTTGTAGTCGGCATATCTTTTTTTAGCTGTATGTTGTTGGTACATATAGTTGAGCCTAAATGTTGAATCTCAACAATTAACCAATGCTAGATAAACGCCATGTTTGGTAGGGAAGTATTTTTAAAATGCTCTAAGAATACAACAATTTTGAAAAATACTCTTGTTTTGACTACTTCAAGGTGTTTGGCTACAACACAAAATTGAAATTTTAATACTTCAATATTCACAGAACTACAATATTAAAAATAAAATCTGGACCTCTTTTCGAGGAACAAACTGAGATTTGGGAGAAAGCTTGCTAGTGCTCGCTGCTCTTATCTCGTTGAAACTACAGTGCAATATATCTTTACCGGAGACTATCGAGTACTAGCTAGAAGAATAATTAAATATATTGTCTCTAACAAAGCATAAAGAAAATTGAGATTGAATTGGGGAGTGGTCTTTTAGCTCATCGGAGCATATGCTTCTTTTCTTTTGAAAAATGCATCTTAGATATATTATACAAATTTAAATTGTTTAAAATAAAAAAATCGCACGTGCTATGCACGAACAAAGTCGTTTCATGAAAAGTCGACTTATCGTGTAGTGTGTGTAAAAAAGATAAAATTCGGTGCTAAAAAATAAAGCTTTTTACAAGATAAATCTTTTATTTTTACATAGACCACAAAAAATATCGGTTTTTCACGAAACTTGACGAACTCACATATATTCTGGAGATACACATGTAAAAAAAGTTGTCAAATATTTTGAACACTTCAAATTATGTATTTTTTCTAGATGGAGCATGTAGCCGAGAACCGAATTGAATTTCGGATTGAAGTAGAGTATGTAGCAATTTCCCAAACGACCGGAGAAACAAAGAAGATAAATCTCAAAATGTTAGTTAACACAACAAAGATTGAAGTAGACTATGTAGCAAATTCCCAATTAGCGGGGGAACGTGCACATTGCTTTATTAATTAGTTTCGAACAGGCAGGAAGTATTCACAATACTTCAAAATACTGTAAAATGTCAAAACTAAAGTATCCATTGCCTACAGGATGAAATACTTAAGTATTTGAATACCTTGGTTTCTAAATGGGATTTGCTAGTTCTCAGCTAACTGAGAACTAACTGAGTGCTCAGTCAAGTTTTACACCATTCGATTTGCATCGTGATTTGTGCTAGTTATGAGTTGCAACATTGAGTTGCAATTCAACTTTGATAACATTATCTGACTGAGGACGAAGTTAGTTCTCAGTCGACTGAGAAATAGTCACATCTAAATAACTTTGCTACCAAACACAGGCAAATCTTTTTGCAAGTTTTGGACTGACAGTACACGGTTAATTATAAGCAAGGAGATGATGCTCTCTCTTATTGCCAAACGAAACAAAGATCTCGAAGTCAACGGCTAGATTGCACAAAAGACGGAGACTGAGTAATCTCGAGAGAGTTTATCGTTGCCCCCTCTTCCTCTTGCTCAGACGAGTTATCGAGCGCATCTGACGCCGGTGTTTCCTCAACTGAAGAAGCGACGTTCATCTCCGACCTGACAGAGACGCTGAACGGGCTCGTCGCACCGTTCCTCTGGCTTCCCTCGCCCATCCATCTAGGACTGGGCGCCCGGTTACCGGACTCGTTGCCATTCCGTAGGGACTCGTCGTTCCACGTCTTGAAGGTGGGAGACCTGAGATCCTTCCGGTCGTAGTGCTGCATCCATGCGCGCAGCTTCCGTAGCGACACGCTGCCGGAGCCAGCGGTGGGCTCGGCTCCCCGGAGCTCGTCGCGCTCGCGGTAAGCGAAGGTGGCGAGGTACACAAGGAGCATCAGGCTGGAGGCCACGCCTGTTATGATGAACAGCCCGGCGAAGCTCTGGAAGCTCAGGTTGGACGAAGAGCCGATGGCAGCGCTGCCTGGGCCGCGGCAGGCGCCTGGCTCGCCGAACCACGCCTTCTCGATCTTGGTCATCTTCTCCGATTCCGCCAACGTCAGTATCCCCCGCGACACATCCCCCGTCATCGGAGAATCTCTCGGGAATACCTGAAAAATCAGCAGTTTAACACAAGGTACAAATTAGTTAAGCTACAGTGTATTCCATCCATGATGATCTTCGTACGTAGTGGCAGTGGCACTGAGCTTACAAATGCGAGGCCATCGGTCTTGTAGATTGGTCCGACCATCATGTAGCCATCACAGTACTGCGACAAGAAGAGCTTCAGGTAGGGGATCTCGTCGAACACTGCGGCAACCCCGCCGTTGGCCGAGCCTCTGGATAACGCGTCCGCGTACTCATCCTCGGAGCTGTACATCCTCATCTTGCTCTCCTCGAAACCCATTTTCGTGAGAGATGATTTGATGAAACTGCCCTCCTGGTACCCGATGTAGTGTCCGCGCCGCTGGAGCTCCCTCACATTCGTCACCGTGGGCTGGAGCTTCTGGACGGTCAGCATCGACGTCAGGCTCGCCGTGTAGCTGGACGTCAGGATCAAGACCACAAACACCCATATGATCACCACCAACCTCGACAGGTTGCTCTCCAGCTTCTCCTCTGAAAATCAGCAAGGTCTTCATTAGTTAGGAGACGGATCATCTCCAAGGAACTTGGAATTCTTTCCACCAGAAGTTCAGTTAGGATTCATACTGTGTGAGAAGACAAGGGTCGAGAAGGCAAAGTAGAAGATGAGGCCGAACTGTTGCCATGGCGTGCCACGGAACTCGGGGTTGATGCGGTGCTCGATCATCCACACGACGAAGCCGGTGAAGATGAAGAAGGCGAGGCTAGCGAGCCAGAGGCTCGTGCTCAGCGGTTGCACGAAGATCCACATGGTCGAGGACGTGTCCTTCTGCACTGTCACCACCATCGACCACCCCGACTCCGTGAACGGCATGGTGAAGTCCACCTCGGCCATCCTGCTGGCGGTGATCGTCACGTCTCCGACGATCATGTCGACTTCCTGATCGCGCACCAGGTTCACAAAGTTGTTATAGGACTCGAAGCTATCGTTGTTTGGCACATACCGGTAGCTCACCGGATAGGGCAAACTCTTCATGACCTCGTCGAACACATCGATGCAGTAGCCTGTGATCTTTGTCTCACCGGTTGTCGAGTTCACGGTGATGTCCACGAACTGCTTGAACCCGTTCTTCACCGGGACGGCAACCAGGAGCATCCGCCCGTTTGGTGACACGGTCCAGCCCTTGGGAGTGGACCGTGGTTCTCCTGGCCAGAGGATTTGCTTCAGCACCTTGGCGCTGTCAGGGCTCAGATCTTTCGTGATGCCAAACTCTGGCGTCCAGAACCCGACCGTCCTGGCTCCTTTGCCGATGATGTTCATCACCTCGTACGCCTGGAGCTGCAGCTGCCCGTCTACCAGCTTGAACTTGCCGGCTATCCCGTCGAACGTCGTGGTGAGCACGGCCTTGAGGAGCGTTGCTCCGGTGGCTGACACCCCGAGCCGGTCCAAGTCTGTCAGCGCCGTGCCCTGCTGAGGTGTCTGGAACGCCGGGCTGGGGACACCGGCCGCCTCCACAGCCGAGGCGATTGCCCATGCCGTGTCGTACGACCAGAGCCTCATCAAGGTTAAGTCTACGACGTCCGCGTCACTCGGGTTCTCCAGACGTGACCTCTCCCTTAGCCGTGCCGAGATGTTCTTGACGTCGTCCGTCAGTTCCACGTAAGGCTGAAGGCTGACGACGCCTTGCATAGCGTCGATGTCCTCGGGGCTGAGCATGTCGATGAAACCGCCGACGCCGTCCGTGGCGACCCAGACGTACTCCTCGGACATCATGCCGGCCTTCTTCGCCCGGCGGAAGAGCCGCGCGGCGAGAGGATACAGCATGTGCACCACGAACACGCGGGTGGGCATCGCCATCAGGTGGTAGAGCACCGCGTCGATGCGGGCGTCGTCCGCGTCGCTCGGCACGGACGCCCGGTCCATGATCTTGGCGCTGACGCCCTGGAGCGCGTCGGCGAGCGCCGGAAGAATGCCCATCCCATAGGGCGAGTCCTCGTACAGGACGGCCGCGGCGCGCCAGTTGAAGGCGCGGAGGACGGCGGCGACGGGCGCCGTCTGGAAGGAGTCGTTGGCAGTGGTGCGCACGAAGAAAGGCGTCTGCGCGGCAGACAGCTCCGGGGAGGTGGCGGAGTAGGAGAGGACTGGAACGTGCGCGCGGTCGCCGATGTGGGAAACGAATTCGGCCTCGGCCGAGGTGGGAGGACCGATGATGGCCTGGACCTGCGCGTTCTTGATCAAATCCACCGCTGCAAACAACACCAATTATGTCAGTCACTGACCGACGTAGGTGGCTCCGTCGATCGGTGAAGAGAAAATTCGACCTATCTTGTTTTTTCGAAGTGGAAGATTATCTCTGGTTTTAGAAAATGGTGTGTCTATGTCTCAGTCAACTGGAAATTTCTTAAATCCCAGTCACTTCAGAAAAGTGAAAAGTGTAACTGCAGTTTAAAAAAATGTGCAACTCACATCAGTTGCACTTTTTAGTAGAAAAGTGCAGTTGCACCTTTTTGATAGAAAAGTTCAACTCAAGTGTATTTTTGTGAGTGACTGAGACTTTAGAAATTCTCAGTTGACTGAGACATAGTAAAACCGTTTAGAAAATAATTATCTCAAGATTTGTCGATTAGCTTTTTGGAGTCAGTTCTTTTAGGTGTTCATAGAGTCGGTTGTGCATGCCTGCATTCACAGGGATGCATGTAAGGGATACATATATGTACGCAGCTTGAGCGTTTATGTCTTTAGTGTGTTCTGTAAAAAAACTATATATTTTTTTCTTTCTCCTTGCCACATGTTAATTACTAGAGTTGGTTGACAGGGTTGAATTCGTGGACCAGGTTACATAAAGTTATTTTTCCCCGACCACTACGACAAAATGATGCATTTTTACTGATATATTCACCAAAATTTTACAAGATACTATATTGATCAACCCGAAGGAACCTTCTTGGCAATACGAATCGCAACACCTACAAACTTGATAAAAGGGTCGGCCATGATCAGGGATGTGTGCCCGACCTCCCACCCCCAGACATCGTCTAATACCGGCTCACGGTCCTACAGACTCTCAGTATGTGCCGCATGGGTAGACTAGAATAGTCGCCATCACCATCTTCCCCTGACCCATCTTCGGGATAGGGATCTACGCATTGACCTTGTCAAGTCGACGACACCACGACGCCAGACAGAGCCACCATCATGTGTGTGTCCAACATCATACGTTCGCCATCGAGACCCCATTCTGCTACGCTGTCGCGCCATCGTTGAAGCGCTAGAAACAACACCGCTCCACAAAGAAACCATTCACATGTCCCTCGCAGTGATGCACACCTCCAAGCAGATTGATGCAGAACGGTGTAGGAGAGTGCGTGGCCATCATCCGATCCACAGATCTAGGGTTTCTCCTGGAGGGTAGCAAAAGAAGCTGGGAGCTTCACCTTAGTGATGCCTTCAAGAACAGAGAAGATGTCGCCATTACTTGTTCCGGGCAAAGGCCGAAACGTAGGGTTTTCACATGGATCTGCAACACCAATACTCTGTCTTGTAGCTTGGACAATGGAGCGACCAAGCCGATCACCTCCAGCGCAAGGAGGATGCCACCCCGCGTCCACTAAGCCTTCAATGAGACCTTCGCCGCCACTATCTCCATAGTAAGATCCCATCCCACCATTACAGCGACAAGCACCATCGGTCGGAGAAGAACATCATCGAGGAGAGGGATGCTAGGGGATCTGCCAACCCTCGCCAATCATGGCCGCTCCGCCTTGGGCACTGGATCTTTCACACGCGAGGTCACCCCCACCGCAAGCCGCCAATGAGCGCCATCCGACCCGCATCACGTTGTTCCATGTCCAGGTGTATCCTTCCATGTTTGCCGGCATAGATGCGCCACCGTGGCCCCTGGCGGCCACGCCATGCCCACGCCCAAAGGCCCAACCCACGCCATATCCATTGGCAACAAGATACCAAGATCTATGTCAGTCCGACTTTGCGCAGCCATGCTCCATGACAGGGCGAGAGAGGAGGAGCAAAGGAGGGATGCGAGATTAGGGTTCCCTCCTGCTCGCAACGCGGAGGCGATTTCACGTGTCCACTGGAGCTAGCTCAAGCTCTACTCGTAGTACGTGTCTCGGTATCCACGAAGTCCACTCTCCAAGACTAGTCACTAGTCGGTACTGTATTCTATGAACGCATCTATTGTCCTTATTCAGTCGTTCAACTTTTGCCACGGAAGAAGTCAGACACGTGCAGCTGTACTAACATATACTGTAGTATACAACATGGACACGTATCCCGCCATGATATATCTTATATGGGGGGTCTATGACTTTTTCTTTAGGATCGTCTATGACTTTTTCTTTAGAGTCCAGGTGAGAGAAAAATAAAAGAAATGGCAGCACCGTGGATCATCCACCAACAAAGCATATAAGGCAAAGCATATAGGGGTAGAGGGATTTTTTCTTTTTCTTTTTGAGAACACAGTACAACGCAGACGCTCACAAACACGCACGATTTTCAGAAACCGGCCGGTTCTGAGGAACCTTGTTTTGTTGCCAATGTGGTGATTAGAGGGAGGGTCGGAAAGAAAAAGTAGGGAAAGTCTAGTTTTTTTTTACGGCACAAGAAAATCGTATTTCCAAGTCTTAAAAAATTAAATATAATTTGTGAGCCGTACAAAAAATAACAAAAATACTAAGTTTCAATATTTGGAACATGGCCCCAAAAAATTGAATCGCAAACGCAGAGCCAGATGTTGGGAACCGCTGTGGGTGCGACCATATGATGATTCTCAGGGTAACAGCTAGAATTTTAATGCAAGGATAAGATTTAAAAACTAGGTCTGACTATGGGGCAATCGACTAATTTTTTTGATGATTTTGCGAATATTCCATCAATTGTTAATTTTTGAACTCTCAATGTATGTCAAGAACCGTCTATCCGATGTTTAAGGTCCATGCGCAATCGTTCTTTTGCAATGCAATTTCATCTTTTTAACTCTGAAAATATGTAATTAATGTTTTTGCGTTGTGTGAACGAATCATTGCACTACCTCCCCCTACCTCTTAAGTCTTAACCACAAGAAAGGAGCATCGCTCCTTCTAGTTACTCTCTCCGATCCATATTAGTGAAAATCTAGATAAAGTTGAGTCCATTAATATGGACCCGGATGGAGTACTAGAATATTGCGTTGACCTGGCGGTGGGATCCTAACCACCCACGTCGCCTCATTGTTGTGCCCGAAAGTCAAATCCGAACCCTAACCTCTACGCATCGTCATCAGCTTGTCGTTGTGGATAAATATAGAAAGTGGAGAAACTTGGATAAATAATCTTTAACAAGAATATTCCTGGGACTGAACACTAGAGGAAGATCATCAACATGCTGTGCATGGACGATGCAACGGCAGAGATCGCAGCAGACGCAAATACAACCACAACGAATAACCAATCAACTGTTGTTGCATGCATATCATTTGAGGACTCGAAGAAAGAGCTGCGAGCAGCACCACCACCAAGGCATCCACTAGATTCAGACATAAAACATCCCATAAACGGATTGTGGAGAGGCAACTGAACATGATAAATTACCAGCAGAAGCGGCGCGGAGGACGTCCCCCTCGGAGTCCCTGAAATGGAGCACCACCTTGGTAGCTGAAGCGGGGTGCGCGGCGTAGTAGTCCTCCACCGCCATCTGAATGCCGGTCCGCCGCCGGTGCCCGACCGGCGACTTCAGGTCCAGGATGACGCCGACGCGAACCTGCGACGGCGCGTTCTGCGCGGTGGCCACCAGGGCAGCCAAAAGGAGGTGGATGAAGGAGACAAAGGAAGAAGAGGGAACGTGCATCATCAGGTTGTGCTGCCTCGCCATCTCTCACACACTTCTTCTGCTAATTATGGTTTGGAAGATGGGTGTGCAGTGTGCTTGAGCTCTCTAGCGCCCGCGCTCGAACGCTGATTATATATTCGCGCGCGGGCGGCTTCAGTTCAGTTCAGTTCAGGGGTCTCAGTCACAGCCACTCGATCGATCGGGAAAGCGCGCGTCGATTCGAGGTGGCGTATGTTTGCTTCCGTACTTGCACGACTTGTTGGCTTGACTTTGCTCGTGTCAGCGCGTTGTGTGGCCGGTAACCCCAAGTAGAGGCTGTAGACTAGAGTACGTTGCCAGCTACCGCAAGAACCGGTCCAAAGTCGTTGTATCAAATGGTGACCGAGAAAACCTCGAGACCAGCGGCATATGATTGAAGTTCTTCTTTGGCCGCTCTTGCTCTAGGTTTATGTGTCCGATCAGTTGACTCTGCTCGTCTGTGATGCCTGCATATTGGGGCTCTGGTACATAGTATAAGGCACTGCTCCAACTAATACTAGTAGTACAAAACACGTCTTCGTTAAAGCCGATGCCATATTATGTTTTCAAATTTCTGAAATCATGTATTATTTCCAGGAAATTTAATAAAAATAATGTATTATTTAATAAACAATAGCAAAATGGGCCGTCACATACGATCATCGAACCCTCGCTACGCGTGGGTGGGTGATGGACATCAACGCCGCACACGTTCAACAAATGACGTGTGAAACACCCATTTATCACACACAATTCCAGAACCTGAATCATCTAAGAAAAGAGAGAGTTCCACACCACTAGTAGAAAATCTCTCATGCGTACCGGTTCCAGAGGGGCATTCGTACCGGTTTTGCAACTGGTACAAATTATTCGGCACTAAAGCCCCCCCCCCCCTTTCGTACCGGTTGCTTACGAACCGGTATAAAACGGGCCTCCATGTGGGCCACCAGGAGAGCTCAGGGCTAAGGATCTTTGGTACCGGTTGGTAATACGAACCGGTACCAAAGGTTCCCCCCGCGGCAGGGAATTTGCCCAAATCTCTGCCGCGGCGGAGAATTGGCTTTTTAGGGTTTTGGAGAGGTTTAGGGATATCGGTTTGATTCATATCGCGTCGATGCACCGAAACGCGTTTGGGTTTAGGTAGTACATGAAGATCAAGATGATGCATAGCAAGTTGGTGCATATAATATAACACACATGTTATTGCATGAGATCGCAAATTAAGTAGCACTATGCATGAAGATCGATCTTCATGCATAGTGGTGCTCTCCGAGGCGTACTCTATATATGTCTATTACATGTAGCATAGTGGTACTCTTCGAGTCAACTATATATGTAACATGTACATCTTCATTCATAGTGGTGCTCTGCGAGTTGTGGTATGACGTCCCGAAGGAAAAATCCCGCCAATTCCTCGCCTATTGCTATGAAGCGGTCATCGATTGAGAGCTTGTTCCGCTTTCTTGCCAACTATAAAAGAATAAGATACAAATGAATACATGAAACAACTATTACTGAAACTCAGCACAACTTATGATAACAAAACAAATTTGTGAAGATTGTTTTTGTACCTCTTTATTTCTTTCATTATTCGTTCTCTCGTTGACAATTCTGCGGATGTACTCGCAAACGAAGAATCCACAGAGATCGGTCCCCGGAGGTTGTTGCGGGCATTTCTTTACAAGAATATAATTCAATCAAACAATAGTCAAGTATGATAATTAAAAGGTGTGTGGACCTAGGTATAACTACTTACTTTCGCACGCCATCGCAGCTTCGGTGTCCATTCACGGGACGTATCTTCCTTGATGAAAGTTTGCCATACGCTGCTCGACAAAAGAAAATGCATAAAAGAGTCATACGCTGCTCGACAAAATTAACGAAACAAACCGATAAGAATTAAAATTACCTTCCGAGCATTAAAAAACAAGACAAGTATAGATCCTTTTTTTTGCTTAGTGAGTCCAAGACTTCAACTTCTCCGATTTCCAAATTGATGACGAGAAGAATAAAGTGAAACCTACGCACGTTTCAATATGTAGTGTCATATATATAAGTCATTAGTTAAAATATAATGTGTTATAAGACAGTAAGACTCACTCGAAGTTGTAAGGCCAAAGTATTAGCTTTTTGTCACGTTGTCGCTTCAAAAACCTTAGCAAAGTCTGCGGTGTATCCTTGTTATAGAGGGGATTCTCTATGGTTTTGACATGCATTGTGTTCGGGTCAATGAACCCAATGTCCGTGATATCGTCCCTTTTGCATTCGAGCATCTTCGATCTGCATAATATAGCGCACAAAAGATTATAATCTGCGGACAATGAACGACTTCTCAAATTAAATAAATAAATCACTTACGGACAATAGCAACCGATGATTGATTTGTCGAGGGCCCGGAGATTGTATAACTGAAAGAGTTCGGCGAAGTCAACGTTCACACAAGTACTCCGGAAGTAGTGCTCTTCCCTAACTCGCACCATGATAGTCTCGATCCCTTCCTTTGAGGCCTTAAGGTACCACGAATGCAAGTTACGCATACTTGTTGGTAACTTCACGACATTCTCGACCAAATCTTTCCCTTGAACAAACTGATATGCTCGTTCAGCTAAGGCGTAATCAGTTGCGTCTTGTCGAGAACTTTGAACGGTCTTCCCGTCAAACACCTTGAGAGGGTCGACCGATTGAACGGGTTGTTGTCCGAGCTGGTAGACTTGGTGTATCCCTTTTATCTCCCTGATACCCGATTGAACGGGTTTTGTCGCCTCGATCATCTTGTCATACGACCTTTCAATAGAACGCACATAGTCGGATGGCGGCGATGGTACGGGGTCATATAGATTGTCAACGGTACGCACAACTTTCTCCCGATCTAGTGTCTTCTCGAAAGGTATCTCCGGCACTTTCGGTGCAAAAATTTCTTCACCTCGGCCTGAACGGCCTCCGCGTTTTCCTCCGGAGTTTTTTCCCAAGGTAACTTCTCGGTAGGCGGCGGTTGTTTCTCCTTTCTAGCTTTCTTCCTAGGCGGCGTACCGTTCCGCTTAACGGACGCTGTCTTACGCGGAGGATCTCGAGATGGTGGACTCACGCCGGGGTCCCTCTCGGGTAGGTGTGGACTTGGCTGCTCACCGGGACCGCCACCAGGAGGAGTCGATGGCATTTGCTGCTCATGTGTAGGAGTCGGTGGCCTTTGCGGAAGGACGACGTACTTCTTCGGCCATAGGGCGAAACCGTGCTTGACATCGGCCGGTGTCCTCTCATCTTCACCTCTAGGAATATCAAGCTCCACTTTTTCAAAACCCGAAACAACTTCATCCACCCCGACACGAACACAACCAGGTGGAATGGGCATATGATGGTGCATTGCTCCATCTTCACTTGGGTACACATAGCCGACCGCCACCTTAACAGACGCGGTCATGATTAACATATGTAGCTCGCAATCTGTCTTCTCCGTGACATAATCCACGGGGTAGCTTCCTCCACATCCGTCAAGATGCGAGGAACCGACACTGCTTCTTCGCTGAGATGGGGCAGCATCGGCTTGTGGATCCTGTAGAAACAGCGGCTGATCGGGTGCCCTCTCGATTTCTCTCAAGAGACTCCACCCTAGATAACAACTCCGTTACAATGTCGGCGTCCTTCTTCTTCTTTCGCGAACGGCTTCTATAAGTGTCGGCGCTGTCCGGCCACGCTTCCTTCATGGTGAGACCCGGGCGAGCTCGTACCCGTCCAACATGTTCGGGGTTCCCCGGAGCGAGTGTCGGCTCGTCATTCTCTCGATCGGGAATGTACTCTCCCTTTCGACCTTGTCAATTGCATCTACAAGCTTCGGTACAATTGCCTCAATTTTTTCCTTCCATTTTCCCTTCGCAACGATCAACCCTGTCTTTGGGTCCAACCCTGCCCCATGAGCGAACAACCATAACTTGGACCGTTCGGGCCAGTCCCATGTCTGTGGAGTGATTCCATGATCCATCGGTTTATTCTCAAACGCTGTCCACTTCGGAATGGCACTCTTGTAGCCACCGACCCCAAATGATGCGGAAGTTTCTTCTTTGCAGCATTTTCGGTATTTTTCTTCGATCGGGACACAAAAGTAGACGATTGCTTATACTCCTTAAATGCGGCCCAGTGATCTTTTATCTTCACTAGATTATCATCGAATACTTGGATCTTCATTCTTATATTTGTCCCATAAATTTTTCTTGAAGGTCCGGAATTGTATGGCCATCTTCTTCCATGTCCATTCCTTGACTTTATTCTTCCGGCCTTCCGTCATGTCTTCCGGTAGGCTGAACTTTGTCATGAGCGTGTCCCAAAGAAATTTTTTCATCGCGTCGTTGACATAACTAGCACCACTCTCCGGGTTCTTCGGCTTATGCCACTCTTGAATGCTGATCGGTACATGGTCCCTAACAATAACTCCGGATTGACTTGTAAATTTGCGGCAAAACTCCTTGGGCTCCAGTGGTTCACCATTATCCTTGAATGCCGTGAGGGCTAACCTGCCCTCGCACTTTAGCACCCGCGTCGGGCCTCGTTTTGATCTAACGAGACTTGCTCGATGATCCGGAAGGCTAAAAGAAAAAATTATTCGTTAATAAGTGCAATACAAATAAATGAATGCATCTAGGGATGAACATATAGACTAATTGATACATAGATATACACCTCGCCGGAGTTTGTGATGGACACTTCGTTGTCTCTTCTAATTTGTTCGGACTCAAGTCCCTCGCCGAAATCATTCAGAAAGTCTTGGAAATCGTTGTCTCCATCGTCGGGTTCCGGACCACGGGCACTCTCATAGATCAATTGCTGCACCGCTTCTTCCCCCTCCTCATCTCGGACGAAGGTGCCGTCCTCCATACCTCAATGTCACTGCAAAATTAAGAAAGCAATTGTATTTCATTCATCATGTAATGATCATATAACAGATTTCTAGATGAATAACAAATTGAAATGAAGAAAGCAAGAAAACCCTAACAGATTTCTCGACCCTAACCCTAACACTCGGCGCTCCTCCTCTCCCTCTTCTCTCTATGTCGCGGCGGCACCGCCACGGACTCGGCACCGCTACAGACCCTAACCCTAACACTCGGCGCTCCTCCTCTCGCTCTTCTCTCTATGACACGGCGGCACCGCCACGGACTCGGCACCGCTACAGACCCTTTGCTCAAATTTGCAAATTGGCCATACACTCACATATACCCAAATGTTGTTGTCTTGTGTTGAAATGGTATAGAGCATGGCAGCGGCACGGCGGCGACAGGGCAGCGGCACGGCAGGGCACGGCAGGGCAGCGGCACGGCGCACGGGCAGGGCAGCGGCAGGGGCAGGGCACGGCAGGGCAGGGCACGGCAGCGGCAGGGGCAGGGCACGGGCAGGGCACGGCAGCGGCGAGGGCGGTGGCACGGGCAGAGGCACGGGCGGGGCACGGCAGCGGCGGCAGGGGCAGGCACGGCAGCGGCAGGGCACGGGCAGGGCACGGCAGCGGCAGGGGCAGGGCACGGCAGCGGCAGGGGCAGGGCACGGGCAGGGCACGGCAACGGCAGCGGCAGGGGCAGGGGCATGGGCGTCGTCGGCGTCGGCGTCTGCGAGCGTCGGGGAACGGCGGGGCGTGGTGAGGCGACGTCGGCGCGGCGGGGCGTGGTGAGGCGAAGTCGGCGGCGAGGGCGAGGGCAGGGCGAGGGCGGAGCACCGCGGCGGCGGCAGCGGCGAGGCGAGGGCGGGGGCGCGCTAGCGCCGGTGGCGGCGCGGCGCGGCTTTTCCTCGAACACCTCGCGGGCGTGCGTGAGGGGGAGGCCGGCGGCGACCGTGGCGCGGCAGCCGACGCGCGCGCGGGCTCCTCCCGGCGAGGCGCGCCGGCCAGGGAGGCGAGGGAGGCGAGGGAGGGAGAGGAGGGGCCGGGTGCTCACCTCGGTGAGGGCGACGGCGGCGGGGAGAGGTGGAGCGGCGCGGGCGACGCGACGACGACGGAGGCGGCTTCAGTGAGGGCGACGGCGGCGGCTACGGCGAGGGCGACGGCGAGGGCGGACGCTACGGCGACGGCGACGCGGCGACGGCTACGACTACGGCGAGGGCGAGGGCGACGGAGCTCTGCAGGTTGGCGCGCGCGCGGAAGAAGAGAAGTTGGGAATTTTTGCCCGCGCTAAGTCCCTTACTAGGGGGAAATACCTTTGGTACCGGTTGGTACCACCAACCGGTACGAAAGGTCTTTCGTACCGGTTGGTGGTACCAACCGGTACCAAAGGTTTTTTTTTGTTTTTCTTTTGCTGTTTCTTTTGTTTTTCTTTTTCTTTTCTTTTTCTTTCCTGTTTCTTTTGCTGTTTCTGTTTCTTTTCTTTTTATTTTCTGTTTCTTTTCTTTTGCTTTTCTATTTCTTTTTTCTATTGCTTTTCTTTTTTTTCTGTTTCTTTTCTATTCCTGTTTCTTTTTCTTTATTTTCTATTTATTTTTTCTATTTATTTTTTCTATTTATTTTTTCTATTACTTTTCTTTTTCCTTTCTTTTCTATTTCTTTTCTATTTATTTTTTCTATTGCTTTTGTTTTTCTTTTCTATTTCTTTTCTATTTCTTTTCTCTATTCTATTTCTTTTCTTTACTCTCGCCACGACGCCGTCCGCACAGGAAACTTTCCCGTCCCGACGTCGCGCGGGAAACTTTCCGGCCACGACGCCGCGCGGGAAAGAAAGGGCGGGAATGAAATTTTATTACGATTGAACTCGAATTAAAAGTACATAGCTTAACTGAAAATTAAAGATACATGACCAAATTCTACCGGAGTCATTCAGTCATACTCGTGCCTAGCCCCGTAGTAGTCGCCACCGTAGTCGTCGTAGTCGCCGTCATCATCGTCGCCGGCATCGGGGTCGCGGTACTCGAACGTCGGCGGGTGAGCACGCGTGGGCCGGGACCGAGGGTAGCGCAGGCGGGGGCCACGGTAGGCCATGACGCCCGGAGAGTCCGGCCGCGCCACCACAGCCGACGGCCGGCCTCGTTGAAGTTCGGAGGAGGCGGGCCGCCCTCCTCGTGCTCGGCAAGCGCCCTCTCACGCCGATTGATGAAGAAGCTTTCCCAAGTCGGGCCGTAGTCGGGATGCCACCGGGGATTCATCCGCCTGCTCCGGCGTGAGCTCGAAGTAGTAGTGGTTCGTGATGGCCATCTCGCGCGCCACACCTAGAGGGACTCGGAGGGACCGGTACGCCTCCGACGCTTAGCAACCAGCCGGTCGGGACGCGGTAGCCCGGCGGGCAGGGGTAGTTCGAGGCGCAAAGCGCCTCCGCCTCCCGGGGGTTAGAGATGCGATGGAAGCCATGGGAGAGAATGATGAGGTTTGCGGATATGAGTCTAGATGTGATATGTAAATGGTGGCCAAGCCTACATATATATAGTGAAAAAATGGCGGGAAGACAGAGGCGGGAACCGGTGGAAAGCGCGGGAAGAAAATAGGCGGGAAGACAGATCGAGGCAAACCTTTAGTACCGGTTGGTGGGTGCAACCGGTACTAAAGCTGTCGACAGGATAAGGACGCCCTGCTAGATGAGATATAGTATGTAGCGCACGACGCCCTGTCGGTGGGATAAGGACGCGTGGGTAACCTTTAGTACCGGTTGGTGGGTGCAACCGGTACTAAAGCTGTCGGCGGGATAAGGACGCCCTGCTCGATGAGATAAAGTATGTAGCGCACGACGCCCTGTCGGTGGGATAAGGACGCGTGGGTAACCTTTAGTACCGGTTCGTGTCTGCAACCGGTACTAAAGCTGTCGGCAGGATAAGGACGCGTGGGTAACCTTTAGTACCGGTTCGTGTCTGCAACCGGTACTAAAGCTGTCGGCAGGATAAGGACGCTCCGCCTATAAAAGGAGCATCGATAGACCATGGGAAGCAGCTCAACAAGCCAACATGGATGGAGAGTTTCATCACCATGGATGGAGGAAAGGGTTGGGAAATCTCCCGTGGCGGAACTTGTCGAAGATGCCCTTGGTGCACACGCCCTATGGCATCTTCGGAAGTTCCGCCTCGGAAAAATTTCCCCGCAAGCCCGTGGAAGACTCCATCTCCTCTAACAATGTTGGGGAAAGGGTTGGGAAATCTCCCGTGGCGGAACTTGTCGAAGATGCCCTTGGTGCACACGCCCTATGGCATCTTCGGAAGTTCCGCCTCGGAAAAATTTCCCGCAAGCCCGTGGAAGACTCCATCTCCTCTAACAATGTTGGGGAAAGGGTTGGGAAATCTCCGTGGCGGAACTTGTCGAAGATGCCCTTGGTGCACACGCCCTATGGCATCTTCGGAAGTTCCGCCTCGGAATTTTTTTCCTGCAAGCCCGTGGAAGACTCCATCTCCTCTAACAATGTTGCGGAAAGGGTTGGGAAATCTCCGTGGCGGAACTTCTCGAATATGCCCTTGGTGCACATGCCCTATATATGGCATATTCGGAAGTTCCGCCTCGGAAAATTTCCCCGCAAGCCCGTGACTTAACTAGTAAAACAAGCCAACCATCTCCATTGTTAATATCTTACATACGAGTAACATCATTACACAAAAGTGATTTCCATATTGAGATACACAAGTTATACTCCATCTCCTCTAGTCTTCTGAGTTTTCTTCGCCCGTTTCCCTTTCTTCTTACTGCGACGCAACCATGGACAATCTTCATTGTTTAAGATGATGCTTGGGTCAATTTTTACCTTGAAGGGTGGAATATCGTCAAACTTATTATAATCTTCGACATGTCCGTCTTGTCCTCTACTCCCACGATGTTTCTTTTTCCCGAAAGAACTATGTGCCGCTTTGGCTCATCGTATGATGTGTCCTCTTCCCTTTCTTTTCTTTTTTTCGGTTTGCTAGACATATCCTTCACATAAAAAACCTGAGCCACTTCAACGGCTAGGACGAATGGTTCGGTGTCGTACCCAAGATTCTTGAAATCCACTCGTAGTCATTCCGTACTCGCGGGTCTACCTGTACCCCGTCTTTCAGAGTTGAACCATTTACACCGGAACAAAGGGACCTTGAAATTAGGTCCATAGTCAAGTTCCCATATCTCCTTTATGTACCCATAATATGTGACCTTGTTCCCATTGCCATCTTCTCGCATCAAAGCGGACACCACTGTTTTGGTTGGTGCTCTTTTTGTCTTGGGCGAAAGTGTAAAATGTGTTCCCATTAATCTCGTACCCTTGAAAAGTCGATATAGTAGAAGATGGTTGCTTGGCCAACAAGTACAGCTGCTCGTCATCGGTGACATTCATGAGACGTGTTTGCAACCAACCGCCGAAAGTCTTCATGTGTTCTCCATCAATCCAATCTTCACGTTGCTCCGGGTATTTAGAGCGTAAGATCTCCTTGTGTTCCTCTTTGTACGGAGCCACCAAGATGGAATTAAGTAGAACCGTGTAGTGTGCTTGAGTGAAAGAATGTCCGTCCATACACGTTGCTGATTTCTTTCCTAGCGTGCCTTTTCCACGCAGTCTCCCCTCATAGCGCGATTCGGGAACACCGATCGGCTTAAGGTCGGGAATAAAGTCAACACAAAACTCAATGACCTCCTCTCGTTCCATAGCCCTTGGAGATGCTTCCTTCGGCCTAGCACGGTTATGAACTTACTTCTTTAAGACTCCCATGAATCTCTCAAAGGGGAACATGTTGTGTAGAAATACAGGACCGAGAACGCCAATCTCTTCGACCAGGTGAACTAGGAGATGTGTCATAATATTGAAGAAGGATGGTGGGAACACCAACTCGAAGCTGACTAGACATTGGACCACATCCTTCGTAAATTTTGTAGAGTAAGTGGATTGATCACCTTCCGAGAAATTGCATTGAGGAACGCACATAGCTTCACAATGGGTACTCGAACATTTTCCAGCAGAAGCCCCCTCAATGCAACCGGAAGTAATTGTGTCATAATCACGTGGCGGTCATGAGACTTTAGGTTTTGAAACTTTTTCTCCGACATGTTTATTATTCCCTTTATATTCGACGAGAAGCCGGACGGGACCTTGATGCTACTCGGGACTTCAAAAAAGATCTCCTTCTCCTCTTTGGTAAGAGCATAGGCTGGCAGGACCTTGATACTTCTCTGGATTCAGAGTTGTTTCCTTCGTGGATACTTTGTCTGGTCCTGCCGTGCATCCGGTGTATCTTTTGTCTTCCCATACACGCCCAAGAAGTTTAGCGAGGTTCACGCAAAGATTTTTCGTCACGTGCATCACGTCGATTGCGAGTGAACCTCTAAGAATTTCCGGTAGGGTAGCTCCCAAAATATCGACTTCTTCTTCCACATGGGTACGTGTCCGTCAACATCATGCGGAACAGATTGTCCGCCGGGACCCTTTCCAAAGATCACTTTTAAATCCTTGACCATATCATATATAACTTCCCCATTAGGGCGGGTAGGCTTCGTTCGGTTATCCGCCTCACCTCCGAAATGCTTTCCTCTCTTTCTTACGTGATGTTGTTTTGGAAGAAATCGACGATGCCCCAGGTAAACATTCTTGTTTCCCAAATAATTACTGTCGAGTCTCACCTAAACAGTGTGTGCATGCATTGTATCCCTTGTTTGACTGCCCTCGAAATGTTACCAAGAGCAGGCCAATCATTGATGGTTACAAATAACAACGCTCGTAGGTTAAATTCCTTTTGTTCGTGCTCATCCCACACAGGTACACCTTCGTCACGCGACAACTCTAAAAGTTCTTCAACCAATGGCCTCAGGTACACATCAATGTCGTTGCCGGGTTGCTTCGGGCCCTGGATGAGCACTGGCATCATAATGAACTTCCGCTTCATGCACAACCAAGGAGGAAGGTTATAGATACATAGAGTCACCGGCCAGGTGCTATGACTGGAGCTCTGCTCCCCGAAAGGATTAAAGCCATCCGTACTTAGACCAAATCTTAAGTTCCTTGCGTCATCTGAAAATGACTTGAACTCTCTCGTCGATTTTTCTCCACTGCGACCCGTCGGCGGGGTGTCTCAAGCATCACATCTTTCTTACGGTCCTCTTTGTGCCATCGCAACAACTTGGCATGCTCTTTGTTCCGGAACAAACGTTTCAACCGTGGTATTATAGGAGCATACCACATCACCTTCGCAGGAACCCTCTTCCCGGGGGTGGACTCACCCTCAACATCGCCGAGGTCATCTCGCCCGATCTTATACCTCAATGCACTACATACCGGGCATGCATTCAAATTCTCGTACTCCCCGCGGTAGAGGATGCGATCATTGATGCATGCATGTATCTTCCGCACCTCTAATCCTAGAGGGCGAGACAACCTTCTTTGCTTCGTACGTGCTAGAGGGCAACACGTTCTCCCCGGAAGCATCTTCTTTATTATTTTCAGCAACTTTTCAAATCCCTTGTCGAAGTACCATTCTCTCGCCTTCCATCTGCAGCAATTCCAGCGTGGTACCCAGCTTTTTCTGACCATTTTCGCAATTTGGGTACAACAGTTTGTTGTGATCCTCTAACATTTTCTCCAACTTCAACCTCTCCTTTTCATTTCCGCAGCTTCATCTTCGCATCAAGAATGGCCCGACCCAAATCGTCATCCGGGTCATCAAAAATCGGCTCATCGAAAATGAGCTCTTCTTCAGCTTCGTCTTCCCCCATTCTACTACCACCGTCTTCAGTGAATAAGGGATAGTTGTCACTATCCTCTTCTTCTTCGTTGTCTTCCAATATAACCCCTCTTTCTCCGTGCTTGGTCCAACAATTATAGCTTGGCATGAAACCATTCTCCAGCAGGTGGACGTGAAGGGTCTTCAAGGTAGAGTAATCCTTCATATTCTTACAGGAACTACATGGACAATACATGAAACCATTCGACTGCCTGTTTGCCTCAGCCACGTTGAGAAAATAATGCATGCCGGTAATGAACTCGGGATGGCACCGGTCACCGTACATCCATTGTCGACTCATCTGCATTTTATATGTATATCAAAAATCATTAAGTACACAACATCATGGATATATGAGTGACCAACTTAATTAATATTCAAGTTCATCACATAAAACTAAGTTTTTTTATAAAAAGAAGAGGCTCACCGAGGTTGTACGGTGCCGGCTAGGGGACGACGCTAGCGATCGACAGCGGTGAGGACGGGGATGATACTAATTAAAACCTACAAAATATACCATAATTTCAGCTCAAATTGATTATAAAAAAAGTAAAATCCCTAACTTAGGCATTTCATCAAACACCTTGCTAGCACTAGAAAAATAGTACGAGTTAAACTACCAAAGAAATGAGCTAAATTAGGAACGCCGGAAGAAAGGATGATATTGCTAACCCTTGGATAGATGGAGGTCGTTAATCTTGTTAAAATGGTGGAGAAAAATAAAGATTATTGGAGTGTGAGAGGTGGAGAAAAATTTAGAGTGTGAGGAAGAAGAGAAAAATGAGAGCCACACCAGGGGGCTCGGGCGATCTGGGCGATTTGGTATGGCTGGGTACCCTTTGGTACCGGTTCGTGTTACGAACCGGTACCAAAGATCCAGCCCGGGCCCCACCACGCGTCTGAATTTTGGCCGAAGACCTTTCGTACCGGTTCCTAACACGAACCGGTACGAAAGCCCCTCCCAAACCGGTACCAAAGCTCCTCGCCCACCTGAGCCCTCAAACCGGTACAAATGGCCCCATTGGTACCGGTTCGTAAGGGAACCGGTACCAATGGCTTAGATGGATGAGAGGTTTTCTACTAGTGCACATTCTTTGCGACACACGCCACAGATTGGACTGTTCAAAATGTTTGATCGTTTGTCTGCAAGCATTTAGTTTAACCCAGTGGTTTGGTTTTACGAAACATCACAAAAGGATTTACACTAATGTGTGCATGAATTCGTGTTGCGACTGCACCTATTAGTAATAGTTGCATCTCTAGTTGTACCAGCAACCAATGCAACATTTCATCATAATACAGTGGTAACTTCCAATTATCTTTGATTGTAATTTGATACATGCATTTCGACATACATTCGATTGTTTGCTATAAAAATAAGTTCTTCTTGGTTACATCTTTGTATCCATGATAGGTTCATGTGGCTAGACCTGCAAATCTCCCGAAGACTCTAGCTTCTAGCCCTGGTTGAACCTTGTATGTAAGCCTTGTGGTGAAAAATTGGAGAGGAACTTGGAGGAGGTTCACTAACCACATGTTGTATTGTATCACATGTATTGCATTGTGTTTGTACGTACATATAAGGAAGTGAATTCATGATATGATTGACGCAAATAGATCAATTACGAGTTTTCCGTGTAGATACCTACCCTTTCATTAACACCGAAGGAGAATGCGTTTGAGAAGAGAGACACTTAAGCTCCCATGATCATTTTGTGCTAAATGAAAAAGAGGCACTTGATCCTCAATCTGGTTCAACACAAATTACTTCTTGGTACCCCACATCCACATTGCAAGACTTGACATCCTAAGCACAAAACTAGAAAACTACACAAAACATTTATCATTTGAGAATAAAAACGCAAAAAGATAGAATTGTATAATGCAAGTTCAAATGACTAGTCACTAACCCGTGCATCATACGGGCTAGTTACATCATAGTATTAATAATTTAAATTCTGAAAAAAGTTGAGGCAATTCTACCAAGAGAAGTCATGAAATAATGGTCTACACTACACAAAAATTTATGTTGTGACTCACCCTCGCGAGACTACATGCCATCGGGGCAGAGGGAGACGCTTATTCGGCATCCCAAATCGTCTCTTTTTTTGGTTAAGACGGTTGTGAGTAGGATTTCTGTGAAGAGGAGGGATAACACCTTTTTCGATCACCGTTCTGTCTTTGAGTCAAGTCTCTCGAGCTAAATCATGTGATCGTATCAATTCAAGCCAACTAGCTTGTGCCATAATTTTGTTTGCAAGTTACTCCTCTATCGCAAATAAGTGCAGTTTTTTAAGTCAAACATTTTTATATTTGATCAACTTTTTACACAAATTACTATACTATTAAACTACATATAAAATAAATCTAGCGGTACTAACTGAATATCATAAGTATTATTACTTTTAAAATAGTTAATTAAAGCTAATAAACTTTAACTCAAGGCAAGCATAAATGAAGGAAGTATTACTGAGCCACTTACGTTTTTTTCTTCCTAACGCTGCTTATTAGGAGTAGTTAACTACTTTTTTAAAATAGTTAATTAAACTAATAAACTTTAAATCAAGGCAAATATAAATGTACGCTTATTTTGAATGAAGTATTACTGAGCCATTTACGTTTTTTTCTTCGTAGCTAGCGCTGGTTATTAGAAGTAGTGAACTACCTAGACTTTTGCCGTGGTCCGATGTAATACTTAAATAGTTTGTTAGGTTACGTGAGAATCTCATCTACTACAATCAATATCTGAACTTTCTTTTAAAGCAGCACATGACGCAATCAATTTATAAATTGCTCCTTAGGTTTGTTAGGGTAATATGCTTGTTGTATTACTAGGGGGCCAAAGGTCACAATATATAGTACATGTACAGGTGCACATATGCAGAAAGCCCTTAACATATGGGGAAACTACAATAGACAAATATATACATCTAACACCCCCCTCAAACTCATGGTGGATCCACAACACTGAGTTTGGAGAGTAAGAAATCATGCTGCGCTCGAGTCTGTGCCTTCGTAAAGAAATCCGCCAACTGCAAATCTGAAGGCACGTAATGAACCGCAACAACATCATCATGTACCTGTGCACGTGTGTAAAAAGCATCAACACCGATATGCTTGGTCAGCTCATGCTTGACCGGATCACGTGCAATACTGATAGCACCTGTACTGTCAGACAAAAGTGGAGTGGGTGTCGTAACAGAGACCCCAAAATCTGCAAGCAACCACCGTAACCAAGTCACCTCAGCAATCAACAAAGCCATAGCCCGCAACTCAGCCTCAACACTCGAACGGGAAACTGCGACCTGTTTCTTCGTCTTCCAAGCAACAAGCGAACCACCAAGAAACACACAGTAAGCAGAAAGCGAACGACGATCCGTAGAATCACTCGCCCACGTGGCATCCGAATAGCACTGGAGCTGGAGAGAGCTGGAACGGGGAAAGAAAAGGCGACGAGTGATCGTGTCACGAAGATAACGAAGAACACGGAGGAGATGACTATAGTGAACAGTGGTAGGAGTTGAGACAAACTGACTCAGAATATGAACAGGATAAGAAATATCAGGACGAGTGACGACAAGATAAACAAGACTCCCAACAAGATGGCGATAACGGGTGGGATAAGGAAGAGGATCACCATCAGTAGGACGAAGCTTAACATTAAGCTCCATAGGAGTATCGACCGTGCGCTCATCCCCAAGAGCAGCACGAGCAAAAAGATCCTGAATGTACTTCTCCTGAGAGATAGAAAAGCCATCGAAGTGGAGGAAACCTCAATGCCAAGAAAATAGCGAAGAGGACCAAGATCGGTCATAAGAAACTGATCGCGAAGACGAGCCTTGACGAAGGCAATATACTCAGGATCATCACCAGTAATGATCATATCAGCAACATAGAGAAGAAGAAGAGTACGTCCACGAGGAGAAGTGTGAACGAAAAGTGCGGGATCATGAAGACTAGGAGAGAAACCAGCAGCAGTCACCACGGAGGCGAAGCGCTCAAACCAGGCACGAGGGGCCTGTTTGAGACCATAGAGAGAACGTCGAAGACGACAAACCATCCCATCGGGAACAGAATACCCAGGAGGAGGCTGCATGTAAACCTCCTCACTCAACTCGCCATTAAGAAAAGCATTCTGAACATCAAGCTGGGAGACAGACCAGCGGCGAACAGAAGCAACAACAAGAAGGGTACGCACAGTAGTCATTGATGGCGTTTAATTCACACGTTCGTTGGGAACCCCAAGAGGAAGGTATGATGCGCACAGCAGCAAATTTTCCCTCAGAAAGAAACCAAGGTTTATCGAACCAGGAGGAGCCAAGAAGCACGTTGGAAGTTGATGGCGGCGGGATGTAGTGCGGCGCAACACCAGAGATTCCGGCGCCAACGTGGAACCTGCACAACACAACCAGAGTACTTTGCCCCAACGAAACAGTGAGGTTGTCAATCTCACCGGCTTGCTGTAACAAAGGATTAACCGTATTGTGTGGAAGATGATTGTTTGCAGAGAAAACAAGTAAAAACAAGTATTGCAGCAGATTTGTATTTCAGTATTAAAGAATGGACCGGGGTCCACAGTTCACTAGAGGTGTCTCTCCCATAAGATAAAAGCATGTTGGGTGAACAAATTACAGTCGGGCAATTGACAAATAGAGAGAGCATAACAATGCACATACATGTCATGATAAGTACAGTGAGATTTAATTGGGCATTACGACAAAGTACATAGACCGCCATCCAACTGCATCTATGCCTAAAAAGTCCACCTTCAGGTTATCATCCGAACCCCCTCCAGTATTAAGTTGCTAACAACAGACAATTGCATTAAGTATTGCGCGTAATGTAATCAATAACTACATCCTCGGACATAGCATCAATGTTTTATCCCTAGTGGCAACAGCACATCCATAACCTTAGGGGTTTCTGTCACTCCCCCACATTCACGGAGACATGAACCCACTATCGAGCATAAATACTCCCTCTTGGAGTTACTAGCATCAACTTGGCAGAGCCTCTACTAATAACGGAGAGCATGCAAGATCATAAACAACACATAGGTAATAACTTGATAATTAACATAACATGGTATTCTCTATCCATCGGATCCCGACAAACACAACATATAGCATTACGATAGATGATCTTGATCATGTTAGGCAGCTCACAAGATCCAACAATGAAGCACAATGAGGAGAAGACAACCATCTAGCTACTTCTATGGACCCATAGTCCAGGGGTGAACTACTCACTCATCACTCCGGAGGCGACCATGGCGGTGAAGAGTCCTCCGGGAGATGAATCCCCTCTCCGGCAGGGTGTCGGAGGAGATCTCCAGAATCCCCCGAGACGGGATTGGCGGCGGCGGCGTCTCAGTAAGGTTTTCCGTATCGTGGTTTTTCGCATCAGGGGTTTCGCGACGGAGGCTTTAAGTAGGCGGAAGGGCAACGTGGGGGGCCACACGAGGGCCCCACACCACAGGTCGGCGCGGCCAAGGCCTGGGCCGCGCCGCCCTATGGTGGCGGCCCCTCGTGGCCCCACTTCGACTCCTCTTCGGTCTTCCGGAAGCTTCGTGGCAAAATAGGACCCCGGGTCTTGATTTCGTCCAATTCCGAGAATATTTCGTTACTAGGATTTCTGAAACCAAAAACAGCGAGAACAAAGAATCGGCTCTTCGGCATCTTGTTAATAGGTTAGTTCCAGAAAATGCACGAATATGACATAAAGTGTGCATAAAACATGTAGATATCATCAATAATGTGGCATGGAACATAAGAAATTATCGATACGTCGGAGACGTATCAGTCATATGAGCCACAGGGGCAAAAGTCTCATCATAGTCACGGCCGTGCTCCTGCTGAAAGCCACGAGCCACAAGACGCGCTTCATAGCGCTCAAGAGATCCATCTGAGCGAGTCTTAATTTTATAGACCCACTTACACGTGATAGGACGAACACCAGAAGGGGGAGAAACAAGATCCCAAGTGCCAGTGCGCTCAAGCGCAGCGATCTCCTCAGCTATGGCAAGCTGCCATTCAGGATGACGCTCGGCATCCCGATAAGAAGTCGGCTCGGAAACGACAGAAAGACCATACCGACTAGGAGAGTAACGAGCTGGAGCACGACGCTGACGAACAGGCCATGAAGGGGGAAGGTCATCAGCGGAGGACAACTCATCAGAAGAAGAGGAAGAAGGGACAACATCAGAAGGATCCGAAACGGGAGAACGAGGAGTACTAGGGGGACTAGACGGAGGAGAGGATGGCGCCAAAGGGGGCGCATCAGGACTAGGAGGGGGAGGAGGCGGGATAGCAGGGGGTGCATCCGGAAAAAGAAGAAAAGAGATATCATCCACCGGGTAAGTACCCGAGGTGGGACGAGGATAGAAGGGACGCGTCTCATCAAACGTGACATCACGAGAGATGCACATCCGACGACCAACGGGATCCCAACATCGATAGCCCTTATGCTCATCACTGTATCCGAGAAAAACACACTCAACAGACTGAGCGGTCAGCTTGGTGCGATCGCGAGGAGGGAGAAGAACATAGCAAACGCAACCAAATAAACGAAGTGTCGAGTAATCCGGAGAGCAACCAGAGAGACGCTCGAGAGGAATGCCACCTTGAAGGGCAGCAGAAGGCTAAATGTTAATGAGGTAAGTCGACGTAGCGACAGCCTCAGCCCGAAATGCGGCGGAAGAGAGGAAGCAATCATCATAGCACGGGTAGTCTCAAGAATATGACGATGCTTACGCCCGGCGACACCATTTTGAGCATGGGCGCCGGGACACGAGAACTGGGCAAGGGTGCCCTGCTCAGCAAGAACACCACGCAGGTGCTAGGAGATATACTCGTCTGCAGAGTCAGCACAAAACACACGAATAGGCGTGGAATACTGAGTACGAACCATGGCCGCAAAACGCTGATAAATAGAAAGCACCTCACTGCGAGAGTGCGTAAGAAACAAACAGGTGTATCGCGAAAAATCATCAATAAAAAAAATATAGTATCGATGACCCCCTTTCGAAGGAAAGGGAGCCGGACCCCAAACATCCGAATGAACTAAATCAAAAGGTCGCTGAGATACAGATGCACTAGTAGGATAGGGAAGCTGAATCTGTTTGCCTAGCCTACAACCCTGACACGAATGCAAAGACACATCTCCTGAGACAGACCCCAGAAGACCACGACGAACTAATGACGATAAACGGGAGCCACAGAGGTGAACCAGCCGATGATGCCACTGCTGAAAAGATCCAGTGACAGAAGCAGCAACCGCAGGAGAACTGGCAGATGAAGTGGCAGTAGAAGGAACGCGAAGCCAGTCTAACTCCCAGAGCCCCGGGGAATCAAGGCTAGCGAGGGCCAGCTCCAACCAGGGCCTGTGTACGGCGGTCCTGAACAGCACAAGAATCAGCGTCAAGAATGACGCGACAACCAGAATCGATAAGCCGACTAGCGGAAAACGAGGTTCATCTTAAGACTAGGAACATGAGAAACATCAGGAACAGAGAAAGAGGTAGTAGAAAGGGTGCCTCGACTGGAAACAGGGAGAGAGGTACCATCAGCCGTGATAACACGAACAGGCGAAACAAGAGAGCGAAGAGCAGAAAGAATAGAAGACGCAGAGGTCATATGAAAAGAAGCTCCAGAATCCAGATACCACGGGGATGACGTAACACAACATTTGTGAGCCAACAATCAATAGTAACACAAATTGTATCAGAGCCAAAAGTGTGTTACAGGATATCGACACCAGTAACATATAAATACGTGTAAGATGTAATGTGTTACAACAATATTAGCATAGTAGCACATATGTGTGTGCCAGTTTGACACCCTTTGAGCTAGGGCAGGGGCCCCTTTGGTCATGAAACAGAATGATCAGGCGATGGCTTGCCTTACGAAGGCGCCGCCGAAGCCGCGCACCGTGGTGCCGAAGGAGAAGCCGGCGAACATGTCGTGCACCGTGGTGCCCACCAGGTATTCGGTAGCGCGTCCGACATGTCCATGGACAACGACGAGGTGTTTCCTTTCTTTTTTATGTGTTATGTGCATCGTAGACACCGTCGGCGACTCAAAGTAGGCAACTTGTTGTGTAGATTACCGTCGGGGACGAGATCCTCACCAGCTTCATACGCCATGGCCACGCGTACAAACCCCCCATCGACGAGTATGAAGAAGAGGCCGACGAGGACGAAGGTGAGGAGGAGGAGGTCCAGGAGGAGCTGATCGACGTCGACACCGACGTAACCACAACGACGACGACGACGAACAGGCGGACCGGCATCACTCGTGGTCCTAGGTGGAGATCTTTGGAGGAAGAATGTCTCATTGGCCAAGATGTGTTGGCGGCGTGAGCTGCGTCAGCGTCCATGACTCCCCCGTCATCGTCGACGTCGATCATTTGGACTGGAAGCCGAAGTTGACTTTATATTCGAAAACCTGTTCAAATTTCTATGCTTTTGTTTGATTTTTTAATTCAAATCATCTATCGGGGATGCCATATGGGGCGACGGTGTGGGATCAGCTTCCCAAATGAAGGATGTTGTGCCAGCGCCCCCATACGACAATGCCGGCGCCCCTGCCGGCGACTATTTGGGGCGCGCCGGTGGAGATGCTCTTAGAGGTGGATATTCACAAATCTGATCAATAAATCCATGCTCCTTTAAAAAAAAGCAAAATGCTTTTATCCCGCGAATCTGGTTATTTTGTTTCGAGACCAAAAACTAGCGGAGGGAAACTTTTAATTATTCCCGCTAATATTCACTTTTCCCTCCAATTAATATGTCCTATATATAGAGCTCCCCTGATAAATCCCAGCGCCAAACAAAGAAACAAACTGTCCCGTAATTAACTCAAAGAGTCTGATCTACCGGGCCGAGTAACCCACCGCACGCCGCCTATCACTGCCACCACGCGCCGCCCACCACCGCGCCGCCCTCCACCAACGCGCCACCCCCCACCACCGCGCCGTCCCCCACCACCGCGCCGTCGACTACATCCTACCCCATCCCCCCATCGAGCAACCCAGCAACAGGATCTCCATTCCGCTCCTGAGACGTTCGGGTCCAGGTAATTTGCAAGCCACGAAGTGATCCCTATGTTTGATGTTTGAGGTTGATTTGGAACATCTCTGGTAATTGCAACGCTGATGACCTACATCTGCACTTTCTCCTCTGCTAGTCCAATTTGACATGGATTCTACACCTGAATCCAAAATATGTGTGCCTACGCCAATATGTTTGTAGCCTAGAATTTCAATTAGCAGGAATTGCTTCAAAATTATTCGACTATATCTATACATTGTAGGTCTTAACCGATTACAAATCAGGAAAAAGTCAATGTACAATTTGCACTCAGGCCTTCCTTTTGTCGGTGTTAGACTTGCGGAGTCCGACGGTTGACTCGGGCACAAAACTGCCGGTTCTGAACTAGTAGTAGAACGATGGCTAGGTAACAGACGCACACATGAACTAGTAGTTGTTGCTGCACAGTTTTTCTCAGTTAACCTTCTCACTTGAAGTACTCGTACACTTCTAACTAGTTGGAATATATCTAAGTTTTCTGCATATAAACACGGACATGGCTTCATTCAATTATGCAGATTTCCTTGTGGTCTTATAGTGTGATTTCTTAAAATTTCATGCAATAAAATTGCTGCTCGGAAACTTGAAATATCTCCGACATCTCATCAAAAAAATATTATCCAGATAGTAAATTACTAGTATATCTACTTGGCCTATGTGGATCAAATCTAATAAATGCCTTATACAATGAATAATCTGCAATTGCAGAACAATGTAATAATTTAATTATACCTTTGCTGGTTTACCTATTTCAGTGAGGTCTAGTTGCTCTTTTTGCTGGTTTGATTGACATCTTTATATATATGTAGGATGGCGGACTTGTTGACCATATACCTGCACTATGAATATGGAAATAAAGAAGCCAAAATTCTACAAAGATCTATGATGAGGCGTCACGTCTCGTATTACGATTTAATTTTGATGACCGAGGAAGTTGGCTTCCATGCAGTTGATTTCCTATACTATTCGAAAAAAGACCCACAAGGCAACGCCTACTTAGTTTACATCGATGATCAAAGTATTGCGATAAAAATGTTGTCTAATCATGTGAAAAATTAGACTGTGTAAAGGTACTTCACAATTTAACAAGAAGTACAATATTCTATTTGCTGCCCTTCTACAGGTTTATTTACTTTTATTTTTACTTTCAGACAAAGTTTGTGTATCCTAGATCATGTGAAAAATGGATACTCAAAACAATTGGAAGAGACTGGAGGAAATTTAAATTTTGTTTGAAAAAAGCTATCTACAACCCAGCCATGAAAAAAAATCCAGACATCAAGAGGAAGGCTTTGTATAAGCTATGTCCAGATGATGTGGACAGTGACCAGTGGCGTGGACTTATTAAATTTTGGAAGTCCAAAAAAGGAAGGGTAATGAATCCGATACCATACTTTCATGTTTCTACATTCAAATCTATGTTCTTGGGTTGATCTTAAAAGTTGCACTTGTGGTATGATTGCATCATAACAGGCCCTAGCTGAGAAGAATGTAATTAGTCGTTCCCTTGTGAAGAATACACATAATGCTGGGACAAAGAGTTATGCTCGTTCGGGTGAAGACATAGTGAGTAATCCTCATTCATGAAGTTTTTTTCTCTGTCTGTTTTGTCATGTCCTTGTTCTTTTTATTTTGTAGAGACAAGCTGATCCTGAGAAGAGACGACCACACCGATCAACAATTTACTTAGCAACTCACAAGAAGAAAGATGCTCCTGAAAATAAAGAGAAAAATGACAGTCTGGTAGGCAACATTTATGTGCTTTTTAATTTTGAAGTTGCAGTTTTCGAGGGTCTACTTACAAATTCAGTCTAGCAAGTATTACATGCATGATTCTTTTCTTATAGGTTCGATTGGAGGATCTAATAGCTCAACGACCAGAGTTGGGACAAAATGTCAATGGAAGAGTTGCATGGCAAGGTGATGCCCTGCAAGAAGTGTTAGGGGAAGAAAAGACTGGACAGGTTCATGCCATGGGCTTGCTTCCAACTCCTAAGCAAGTCTATGGTCGGACACCACAGTATCTCAAGAACATCAATATGACTACAACTGATGGACCGGCATGTGGAGGTGAAGATGATGTGTGGGGGGAATTAGCAATGTTGAAGGAACATATAAGAAGGCTTGAAGATATAAATAATAAAGGCCATGGGAATAACATAGAAGAAGAGGTAAATCATGTTCTTCTCTCTTCCCTGTTGTGTGCATTTCTTTAAATATTTTACTCAGACTTGTTAATTCTATAGGAAAATATACGATCAAACAATAATGTTATTTCTCAATTACCAGTACTACATGGTAAAACAAAGGTAAATGCCAATACATGGCTATATCATTGCCTGTCACTTCAAACCTTGTATTAATATTTCAGTTTGCAGAGAGTCCAATGCAGTGGACCTGGAGCTGTTGAAGCACACTCGCCTATGCAACATGGCGTATGTCAGGATAATTTATTGCTTTCGCATGAAAAGGTTATGGCTACTTTTACTCATGTTAGAAAAGATACAATATAAAATAGTTACTTGCTTAACATTTCTGTGTCACCGAACCAGGATGGTGAGCATGACAATAGAAATCAATTACTTATTCATGTGAGTTGCTATGCATGTTCGTCTTGTCTGAAGTAAGGGTGATTAAATCATGATTAAATGGTTTGAGTATGCATATTGTTAGAGAAGAACATTGGGCCGCCAACCAAAGCCATGTATCATGGTGGAAGTTTCAGTTTGGACATTAATCCTCAAATCTCTTATGAGAATATTATCTGTTGTTGAATGCTTAATCATTAAAGAGGAGGCCATTATCTGTTTTCTATGTTTTTCCCGGTATGGATGTCCTCAAGTTGAGATCTATCAAAATCGAGAAATCAAATGCGATTTATCTCCTTGGACCTTTGTACAGGTGGCATAGAGGTACCCCTTTATGACACTTGGTTGAAACATATGTAATGCAATGACAATCCAAGCTAATTAGGACAAGGTGCGAGCACTATTGGTATTCGATGCATGAGGCTTGCAACTTATAGGATGTTTTATGCATAACACATATGAATTATTACTACCGTTGACAAAATTGTTTCCATGTTTTCAAAATAAAAGCTCTAGCACATGAGTAATCCCTCGCTTCCCTCTGCGAAGGGCCTTTCTTTTACTTTATGTTGAGTCGGTTTACCTACTTCTTTCTATCTTAGAAGCAAACACTTGTGTCAATCTGTGTGCATTGATTCTTACATACTTGCTTATTTGCATTCATCATATTACTTTGTGTTGACAATTATCCATGAGATATACATGTTGAAGTTGAAAGCAACTGCTGAAACTTATATCTTCCTTTGTGTTGCTTCAAAACCTTCTATTAAGAATATATTGCTTAGTGAGTTAACTCTTATGCAAGACTTATTGATGCTTGTCTTGAAAGTATTATTCATGAAAAGTCTTTGCTATATGATTCAGTTGTTTAGTCATTATCTTTACCATTGCTTTGAATCACTTCATTCATCTCATATGCTTTACAATAGTATTGATCAAGATTATGATAGCAGACATGTCACTTCAGAAATTATCCTTGTTATCGTTTACCTACTCGAGGGCGAGTAGGAACTAAGCTTGGGGATGCTTGATACGTCTCAAATGTATCTATAATTTCTTATGTTCCATGCTAGTTTTATGACAATACTCACATGTTTTATATACACTTTATATCATTTTGATGCATTTTCCGGCACTAACCTATTAACACATGCCGAAGCGCCGTTCCTATTTTCTGCTGTTTTTGGTTTCAAAAATCTTACACAGGAAATATTCTCGGAATTGGACGAAACAAAAGCCCACGGTCTTATTTTCCACGGAGCCTTCCAGAAGTCCGAAGAGGAGACGAAGAGGGGACGCGAGGCGGCCACCCCACAAGGCGGCGCGGCGGGGCCCCTGGCCGCGCCGCCCTATGGGGTGGGCCCCTCGGGCGCCCCCCGACTCTGCCCCTTCTCCTATTTATTCTCTCCGTCGCGAAAACCCTAGTACCGAGAGCCACGATACGAGAAAAGTTACTGTGACGCTGCCGCCGCCAATCCCATCTCGGGGGATTCAGGAGATCGCCTCCGGCACCCTGCAGGAGAGGGGAATCATCACCGGAGGACTCTACATCATCATGCCCGCCTCCGGATTGATGCGTGAGTAGTTCATCCTTGGACTATGGGTTCATAGCAGTAGCTAGATGGTTGTCTTCTCCTCTTGTGCTATCATGTTTAGATCTTGTGAGCTGCCTAACATGATCAAGATCATCTATTTGTAATGCTACATGTTGTGTTTGTTGGGATCCGATGAATATGGAATACTATGTCAAGTTGATTATTGATCTATCATATATCACTACAACAGGACAGAGTTTTGGTAACACCATGTTGTGTTACTACAGGTCCAAAACAGTGTTACTAGGCCACGTAGTAACAGATTTTGAGATCTGTTCCATTAGGCCGTGTTACTAGGTGGTGTCCTGAGTCACACATAATTATTGTTACCATATGTTAAATATTGTGTTACAATTTGTATTGTAGTAACACGCATATCCTGTGTTACTAGATGCGCTGGTAACACATTTTCTAAACTATAGTAACACCGACAGTAACATCTTTTCGTAGTCGTAGAAGATTGGTGGTAACATATTTTTGTAGTTGTAGTAACATAATTACTAACATTCTTTTTAACTTCATGGCCGGAATAGTAATTAATCTATACATTGTAACACAATGATTTATACCTAGTAACACAGTTTGTATCTATGGTAACACGAACAGTAACATAATAAATGTATTTTTATTATTAATCACAAAATAAGGTCCCTAATTTATGGAATATATTATATATTTATTTAATATAATTAATGCATACTCACAATCAATTAATTACTTTATTATGATGCTTGGTGTCATCACAATGTGAGAGAAATTGAAGCACACACCATTACAATGTGAAAGCGTGAACCACGACGTATCCACACAAATGAAATTTATTAAGATATCTATTTTAAAAATATAAGAGTGTAGGATACATATATATTGCAATGAATAAATGCCAATATATTTGGTGCACCATCTTAACATTCATATCTATAGAAAACACAATTGTGAAGAACATTACACCGTATCATTTGCATAAATTCGACGAAAGAAAAATATCCTCTAAAATGATATTACTCCGTACATTTTTTAATCTATCAGTATAAACTATAACTACTGATAAAAAATATCTTCAAACTTTATTTGCTCTTGATCCAACCAGGGACTCCAGCTGCAACTCAATCTTTCTTTCAAATATGTAAAATATAATTGGAAAGTATAGTCAATGATTAAATGTACATGAATAAGATTCTAGAATATTAAAGGGAAGAAAATAATTCACGAAAGCTGTAGGCCAAGCAATTAAGAATCCCGACGAAAAAGCATCACCAATGGTCTTGTAATCAGATACTTCCCTTACTAATTCCTCACTATCCATAATAGGTTCATCTATGCGCACTAGTGAAAATTCCGCACCCAACTCAATACCACCAGCCTTAGTTGCAGGATTAGTGCTACGAATAGTAGCATATGCAACATTCCGCTTGTTTGGATAGGTTGAAGTTCTAAGAACAACTTCGGAACCAGCCTATATTATGAGCAATATTAGAATTCAATGACAAGTATGATATGTTTGCATGAAAAAATGGCAAAGGATATACATGATCATAGGTAAAGGAAGACTGTCATGACATTCACTTTGTTACAAACATATGTCTGTAGGGGATGGATCTTGTGAAGGTTACAGATGGCCATTAGGCATTCGTGGGTAAGGTGCTTACTTTTATACCTAGCAATGCATCGAGTAATTGTCTTCTCAATGGAGAATTCTGCACTGAAAACGTTAATATGTTTTCGGCTTAAGGCAGAGTAAAAGGTGAAGTCTAATCCCTTGTACAACTCACTTCAAGTGCCTTGTTTTTTATATGAAATGGAGGATAACCCCAGTATATTTCAAGTGCTTGTAGTTCAGTACAAAATATCTCACAAACTAGCAAAGTTAGGATGAGTCTGTCAGATTCATGAATACTTGTCTTGGAACTAAGATGCATCAGCGTGCATAGCTGAAGTTGTAGGTAAAAAAGATTTTACTTTTTCTTACAATAGTATATGTAAATACATTTATGCTAGACGAGTAATCGAGTAGTCAACAACTTTTTGAGAATGCAGAGATATAAGCATGAGAGACGTGCACGTGCCCACTTACTAGTCTGTTTGGATCTCTAATACTAATAGCAATAACAAGAGAAAGTACATGCTTAGAAGATTAATGATGAGCTACCAATTTCAGTATACGCTACCAATTCAGTATACGAAGTTCCGTTTTGATACAGTAGTGATTACACAAGAAAATAATAAATGAAGTTGGTTACAGGATAACATCAATAAATCTGCAACTACATTTTGTAATGCCATTTTGGTGATACCAGGTATTAAAGGGAACATCGTGTAACTCCAGAAGCAAATAACTTGGCGATTGTAGATATCATGCGGATATTTACCTTGAGTGAAGAAGTTGTTATCACCAGAATTTGACCAAGTCAGAGGTGGGCCGTGATCAAGATGGGCTTGAAGAATATATATAGAAGGAATATGTGAATCGGCCTTACATGCAAAATTTGGGCTAGTTTGCCCATGTATCTGTAACATATTAGGTTACGTGTCGGTTAGGAGTTGGAGTTTTACCCGTGCACGGTTAGGTGCACGCCTGAATTAGAAAGTCCCTTGGACTATAAATATGTATCTAGGGTTTATGAAATAAACAACAACCAACGTTCAACACAAACAAATCTCGGCGCATCGCCAACTCCTTCGTCTCGAGGGTTTCTCCGGTAAGCACCATGCTGCCTAGATCGCATCTTGCGATCTAGGCAGCACAAGCCTACCCACGTTGTTCATGCGTTGCTCGTGCTTGAAGCCTTTTTGATGGCGAGCAACGTAGTTATCTTAGATGTGTTAGGGTTAGCATTGTTCTTCGTATCATATGCTTGTCGTAGTGCAACCCTTATACATCTAGCCGCCCTTACACCTATCTTAGGTGTAGGGGCGGCACCCCGCTTGATCATAGTTTAGTAGATCCGATCCGTTACGGTTGCTCCTTGTTATTCAAGGATTAGTTTAATATCCGCAATAGTTAGGCCTTACAAAGGGTTGGAGGATCCAGTGGCGTGTAGGGTGTAATTTGCTAGCCCTAGACAGGATGTTCCGGGGATCAACCTCGTGTTGGTTTTTAGGCCCTGTCTAGGATCGGCTTACGATCACCGTGCGCGAGCGCGAGGCCCAATCGTGAGTAGGATGATCCGATTATGCGGTGAAAACCCTAAATCCTCGTAGATCGCATTAGCTTTATCTTGATCAAGCAGGACCACCATATATTCGTGCACCTCGTACGAATCATGGGTGGATCGGCTCTTTGAGCCGATTCACGGGATAACCCGAGAGCCGATCGAGGCTTGTATTTAACGTTTACGTGTATGCCATGCAGGAAACTAAGCGAGGCATCATCCAACACCTTCCCGACCAGGTATAGGTCAGGTGGCACGCCCTTGCGACAAGCATCGGACGTGTGACCGGAAGGCTTTGCGGGCCGTCGCTCACGAGGGACCGGGGCCGCCCGCAGCCCTAGTTGTTCCCGGCTCTACGGTGTTGCCAGTCGCTACCCGCCGGTGGGTTTCTGACCGCAACACATTCTGGCACGCCCGGTGGGACCATCTTCGACATCCACCCCATCGCCATCTACATCCGAGATGGCGGAAAGCACTCCGGTCAAGTACGAGGATCTGACTGACGAGCTCAAGAAGAAGCATGACGAGATCAAGGCAGTCCTCGAAGCCGAACTCATCGGCTCTTTCCACAGAACCCGCTCCCACGGCGTCGGGTGGAAGGGGTTCTCACCTGAAGGCGCACTCCGTCGGAAGAACGCACCAGGTCGCTGCGTCGGGAGATCAACTACATGGTGGCTCATTCGCTGCACCGCCACTCGAGAGCCTCGGTGAACACTTTGGAGCGTGTCGCTCTGCGCGTGATCCAGGAAATCATGAGCCATCGGTATTCTCCGTCGGGACCAGCTCTGGGGACTTACAAAGGAGAGATGCCACTCCAGTCCAATCCACCGCTGCCGTTCGCATGGGCGGCACCAGAAGTGCCAAACTCATCGGCATACGTCGTCTACAAGATTGGTGGTGATCCTAGTGACTACCAATTCCTACCTGAGGCGCCCAAGGAGATCCCGCACGGATATGCGTGCGCATACGTACCAGACGCCAGTACCTGGGCACTCTCGAACCAGGCTGCAACAGCAGGGGCCTCTGGAACAGCAGGAGGAACGTCGGGAGCAGATCTTGAGAAGCAAATGTGGTTAGCTAAGTACGCCACTCCGACAAACCTCCAGAGCCCAGCTCCTGCAGTTGGCTCAGAACCGGAAAAGCAAGCATGGCTGGCTAAATATGCCATCCCGGCGAATCTTCAGGGTTCGACACCTTCAGCCATCACCGCGGATCAGATTTGTACAATTCTGAAAGACCAGTTCGGCATGATGCCGAAAAGGAAGACGTTCGGCTACACCAAGCCGTACCCTAACGAGTACGAATTGATCCCGCTACCACCCAAATATCGGCTCCCGGACTTCACAAAGTTCAGTGGATCAGATGGTTCCAGCTCCATCGAGCATGTGAGCCGATATTTGGCACAGCTGGGTACGATCTCAGCATCAGACGAGCTGCGTGTGAGGTTCTTCGCGCAGTCCCTCACAGGATCGGCTTTCGGGTGGTACACATCGCTGCCACCGAACTCAATCCGGACTTGGAAGCAGTTGGAAGAGCAGTTCCATGAGCAGTATCACTCAGAGGCTTCCGAGGCTGGCATTGCCGATCTAGCACAAGTACGACAGAAGCGCGGGGAAACAGTGCCAGAATACATCCAGCGCTTCAGGACCGTGAGGAACCGATGCTATTCGGTTCACGTAAGTGAAAAAGAAGCAGTCGAGTTGGCGGTGGTGGGTCTCTCATCATCGATCAAGGACGTGGCCTCCCAAGCAGACTACCCTTCATTGGCGCACATGGTGCGAGAGTCGTCGAGCATATGAACAGCGCCATCCGGATGTTTACCGAGGACAAATTCAAGCGTGCGGTGGCCCCGGTTGACGCAGACGAGGATGAAGGTGCTGTGGGAGATCGAGAGGTAGCAGTGGCTGAATGGACTCGAGCGGCAGGCCCCGTGTCCTGCAAATGGGTGAAGCCACAAGGCCCTCCAAAAGGGTTCGACTTCGACGTGACCAAAACTGAGCGGTTTTCGATCTCTTACTCACGGAGAAGCATATAAAGGTACCCGAAGGCCACAAGATTCCTACGGTGCAGGAGCTGAACGGAAAGCCATACTGCAAATGGCATAACACGTTCACCCACACCACTAACGACTGCAGGGTGTGGCGTCAGCAGATCCAAATGGCGATAGAAAATGGACGGCTAATTTTCAACCAGTACGCCATGAAGGTCGACACACACCCCTTCCCCGCCGTTAACATGGTGGAGTATACTTACCATGGAGGGTGCCAGCCAGATCTCTCATGCAATATCAACATGGTAGGGCTTGGGCACCACTCTGGTAAGGACGGAGATGAGGGAAGCTGCTCTCATAGCAAAGACACAGAGGAAGCCGCTCCACGCGATCGGCTCCGCCACGACGGCAAGCGCTACGTCACAGAGGGAGAAGTGAAGAACATAAGATATCAGCGACCTCTCTCTGATCACCTCCTCAACAAGTATGTGCATCAGTATGACCAACGCCGGCGATACAACGACGATGATGAAGAAGATCGTCTGGCTAGGGACGACAGAATACATCGTCGGCATGATCACGACGAGGAGCGATACGAGCACCACGCCAAGGGAAAGTCGAGGGAGCAAGACGACGAGGATAGGCACTGGGACTGCCCCTTCTTCAGACACTGCTGGGATTCAGGAATGAGCCGATTGCCAACAATCGGCAATTGCCCAGAATGTAAACAAAGGAAGAAGGATGCAGCTAACGTGTCCGTGTTCAAACGTCTAGGGCCTCTCCCGCCTCGGAACGAGCGTGCTGAGTCTGCTCGGGTGGAATATCTCGAGGAACTAGAGGACGATGATGAAGAAGACAAGTATCATCGGCCAAGGTGGTGCCCTGATGGGCTCAGCCGTTCCCAAAAACGAAGGGTTCAGCGTCTGCGTGGGTTGGAAGAAGCTGAAAGATTATACCTGCACACGTTGAGGAAGGCACGGCCTGATCTGGCCGCCAAAATTCAGCGAACCCTGGACGAAGAAGGTCGGCCACAAAGAAAAGAGTGGCGCCCCAAGCAAAGGAAAGCCGATGATGAGACATCGGCTGGCACAAACATGGTGTTCATCCTCCCAACGGAGTCTACTGCTCGAGGATTAAACGATGCACTCAAGGTGGACGACAGCGAGCGCATCGACGTGACGAGAGGATGAAGTTAGGCTGGTCGTATCCACTGGCCTAACCGTGTAGCTGGAGCAAATCAACGAGCAAACCTGGCGAGGCTGATCCTTGTGATCGGCCCCAAAATTTTGTGGAGGGACATTACAAAACCTTCGTCGAACAAGCAATGTGGAGGCCGATTCCAGCAATCGGCCAAAATTATCCTCACCGCACATTCTACCTGGGTTCAACATTCGATCCAACAGGGAATACCTGAAGAGCCGATACCATCAAATCCCTTGAAAGAATCGGCTCGGGGGGGACCTAGGTGGATAAAACGCGAGGATATGAAGTAGGAGTATCAAGTATGGGGGCTGATACATAAATCGTCCGTAAAAAATTCAAAAATTTTAAGCACAGCCGATGCAGCAGACATCGACTTAAGGATAGAAAGCCGATGCATGGCCATCGACTCAAGAGGTGCCACGAAGAGAGACTCGATGGACCAATGCCAATGCCAAGAGCAGCATGGACGTGCGGATCAGGTTAAGGATGGTTTGCATCAGATCTGCCGAAGGAAAGGAGCCGATCTGACCAGCAAGGCGCAAGGAATAGACTGAAGAAGCTCGGGGGGCAGCTCACCCTGAAGGCTCTCTGCTTTGGGAAGCCGATATTTGTTGAAATCGGCTGGCTCTGCGTTATGATTTGAGGCCAATGGCGGCACGTTGGGCTGACTCACTATTTTTCCCGCCTTAACTGAGGCTCGGGGGGCAGATTGTCCTGAAGGATCCTTTGCTATAAGGAGCCGATTTCGTTGAAATCGGCTGACTCTATGTCTCAGCTTTTGAGGAGTAGTTGCTGTGGGAAAAACGGAGCAGGAGCCTGTCCCGCAGAAGTATCATCTCCAGCCTCTGGGTTGAGTTAGCAATGATCTCAGAGAGCCCCTGAAAGCAAAGGGGATTTGGAAGAGAAGGGTCTGGCAGGAAAATGTCTGAAAACCTGAGGTTAATGACAAGGCCAGGCGTTATTTCAGGGGTTTTGCCGTTTAGTCCAACATTGCGCTCGGTGACTACGGATTGGGCCTGTTCGGTTGGAAGTTTGGGGATCTGAATTTGAGCAAGGTTCGCAGGTTACCGGTGCGTTGCCATCGGCTTATTGAGCGGTGATCAAGTTAACAATCGGCCAAATCAGTACGATAGGAAATCGGCGAGATCAAGTTAAGGGAAATTCTTCATTAATATTGGGATTTCTTACAATAAAGAGCCGACTGCTCAAAGAAGAACAAAAGAAGAGCCGATTGCTCAAGGAACTACGGATCCTACATAACTACTCCTCGCTAGCATCGTCGTCGGTGTCGCCATCGGCGCTACTGCCGGAGAAGTCCTCGCCGCTGCTGCCCCAGCCGTCGGCTGGAGCTTCCTCCTCCTCCTCGTCATCATCATCATCCTCGCTATCCGCCCAAGTGCGGAAGCGCTTCGTCGGCGGATACCCAGCGGAGGAGGAGGAATCATCTTCCTCCTCCTCCTCTGCTCCTTCCTCGTCGTCATCGTTGTCCTCACTGTCCGCCCACATGCGGGAGCGCTTCTTCGACGGGAGCATGGCGGAGGGGGAGGCCTTGGTCTTCTCTACTTCTCCTTCTTTCTTCTCCTTGTCAGAGGAGATGGGGTTCGCCCCGGGGTGGAAGTCGTCCTCTTTCTTGTTCTTCGGTGACGATTGGAGGGGGAGGCCTGAGGCGGAGGAGGAAGAGGAAGACATGGCTGCAGGGGAAGAGGGTTTTTTGGCACTGGTGGACAGAGCAGAGCAAGGAGATGGAGTGGTGAACCGTTTGGCACAGATAAATAAAAGGTGTGTAGTGGAGATTTAATGCCATGACGGTTCTCGAGGACGTGATGCCGAAATTGTCAATTCGTACAGAGAAGCCCAGGAGGCGAGGCGTAATGATGGAAGATTCTCGCGGCAGTTCGCTCCGCCACGACATGACCCGACGAAAGAAAAGCGTAATGATTTTGGAAATGACATTTCCAAAACCAGGGGGGCATGTGTTATCACCAGAATTTGACCAAGTCGGAGGTGGGCCGTGATCAAGATGGGCTTGAAGAATATATATAGAAGGAATATGTGAATCGGCCTTACATGCAAAATTTGGGCTAGTTTGCCCATGTATCTGTAACATATTAGGTTACGTGTCGGTTAGGAGTTGGAGTTTTACCCGTGCACGGTTAGGTGCATGCCTGAATTAGAAAGTCCCTTGGACTATAAATATGTATCTAGGGTTTATGAAATAAACAATAACCAACGTTCAACACAAACAAATCTCGGCGCATCGCCAACTCCTTCGTCTCGAGGGTTTCTCCGTAAGCACCATGCTGCCTAGATCGCATCTTGCGATCTAGGCAGCACAAGCCTACCCACGTTGTTCATGCGTTGCTCGTGCTCGAAGCCTTTTGATGGCGAGCAACGTAGTTATCTTAGATGTGTTAGGGTTAGCATTGTTCTTCGTATCATATGCTGTCGTAGTGCAACCCTTATACATCTAGCCGCCCTTACACCTATCTTAGGTGTAGGGGCGGCACCCCGCTTGATCATAGTTTAGTAGATCCAATCCGTTACGGTTTCTCCTTGTTCTTCAAGGATTAGTTTAATATCCGCAATAGTTAGGCCTTACAAAGGGTTGGAGGATCCAGCGGCGTGTAGGGTGTAATTTGCTAGCCCTAGACAGGATGTTCCGGGGATCAACCTCGTGTTCGTTTTTAGGCCCTGTCTAGGATCGGCTTACGATCACCGTGCGCGAGCGCGAGGCCCAATCGTGAGTAGGATGATCCGATTATGCGGTGAAAACCCTAAATCGTCGTAGATCGCATTAGCTTTATCTTGATCAAGCAGGACCACCATATATTCGTGCACCTCGTACGAATCATGGGTGGATCGGCTCTTTGAGCCGATTCACGGGATAACCTCGAGAGCCGATCGAGGCTCGTATTTAACGTTTACGTGTATGCCATGCAGGAAACTAAGCGAGGCATCATCCAACACCTTCCCGACCAGGTATAGGTCAGGTGGCACGCCCTTGCGACAAGCATCGGACGTGTGACCGGAAGGCTTTGCGGGCCGTCGCTCTGAGGGACTGGGGCCAGCCGCAGCCCTAGTTGTTCCCGGCTCTACGGTGTTGCCAGTCGCTGCCCGCCGGTGGGTTTCTGACCGCAACAGAAGTATGCCGTCTTTTTGAGGGTTTTGAGGGTACTGAGCTTCCACGCTTATTTTTGGTCCCCCGTTGGTCTAATCTTTCAAAAGATTCATCAATATGATCTCTCGTTTCCCTCACCTACACGAGACAATGATAGTACATGGAGTGATATCCATAGCCCAGATCTACAAAAAGTTGCAACTTCAAAACTCAAAAGCACATGAATATTACCTTTGGCGTAGAACCACTAACAGGGTCTTGTGCCGGTAATGAATTTTGTTGAATAAGTAATTGATTTCTATTGTCATGCTCACCATCCTGGTTCGGTGACACAGAAATGTTAAGCAAGTAACTATTTTATATTGTATCTTTTCTAACATGAGTAAAAGTAGCCATAACCTTTTCATGCGAAAGCAATAAATTATCCTGACATACGCCATGTTGCATAGGCGAGTGTGCTTCAACAGGTCCAGGTCCACTGCATTGGACTCTCTGCAAACTGAAATATTAATACAAGGTTTGAAGTGACGAGCAATGATATAGCCATGTATTGGCATTTACCTTTGTTTTACCATGTAGTACTGGTAATTGAGAAATAACATTATTGTTTGATCATATATTTTCCTATAGAATTAACAAGTCTGAGTAAAATATTTAAAGAAATGCATACAACAGGGAAGAGAGAAGAACATGATTTACCTCTTCTTCTATGTTATTCCCATGGCCTTTATTATTTCTATCTTCAAGCCTTCTTATATGTTCCTTCAACATTGTTAATTCCCCCCACACATCATCTTCACCTCCACATGCCGGTCCATCAGTTGTAGTCATATTGATGTTCTTGAGATACTGTGGTGTCCGACCATAGACTTGCTTAGGAGTTGGAAGCAAGCCCATGGCATGAACCTGTCCAGTCTTTTCTTCCCCGAACGAGCATAACTCTTTGTCCCAGCATTATGTGTATTCTTCACAAGGGAACGACTAATTACATTCTTCTCAGCTAGGGCCTGTTATGATGCAATCATACCACAAGTGCAACTTTTAAGATCAACCCAAGAACATAGATTTGAATGTAGAAACATGAAAGTATGGTATCAGATTCATTACCCTTCCTTTTTTGGACTTCCAAAATTTAATAAGTCCACGCCACTGGTCACTGTCCACATCATCTGGACATAGCTTATACAAAGCCTTCCTCTTGATATCTTGATTTTTTTTCATGGCTGGGTTGTAGATAGCTTTTTTCAAACAAAATTTAAATTTCCTCCAGTCTCTTCCAATTGTTTTGAGTATCCATTTTTCACATGATCTAGGATACACAAACTTTGTCTGAAAGTAAAAATAAAAGTAAATAAACCTGTAGAAGGGCAGCAAATAGAATATTGTACTTCTTGTTAAATTGTGAAGTACCTTTACGCAGTCTAATTTTTCACATGATCAGACAACATTTTTATCGCAATACTTTGATCATCGATGTAAACTAAGTAGGCGTTGCCTTGTGGGTCTTTTTTCGAATAGTATAGGAAATCAACTGCATGGAAGCCAACTTCCTCGGTCATCAAAATTAAATCGTAATACGAGACGTGACGCCTCATCATAGATCTTTGTAGAATTTTGGCTTCTTTATTTCCATCTTCATAGTGCAGGTATATGGTCAACAAGTCCGCCATCCTACATATATATAAAGATGTCAATCAAACCAGAAAAAAGAGCAACTAGACCTCACTGAAATAGGTAAACCAGCAAAGGTATAATTAAATTATTACATTGTTCTGCAATTGCAGATTGTTCATTGTATAAGGCATTTATTAGATTTGATCCGCATAGGCCAAGTAGATATACTAGTAATTTACTATCTGGATAATATTTTTTTGATGAGATGTCAGAGATATTTCAAGTTTCCAGCAGCAATTTTATTGCATGAAATTTTAAGAAATCACACTATAAGACCACAAGGAAATCTACATAATTGAATGAAGCCATGTCCGTGTTTATATGCAGAAAACTTAGATATATTCCAACTAGTTAGAAGTGTACGAGTACTTCAAGTGAGAAGGTTAACTGAGAAAAACTGTGCAGCAACAACTACTAGTTCATGTGTGCGTCTGTTACCTAGCCATCGTTCTACTACTAGTTCAGAACCGGCAGTTTTGTGCCCAGTCAACTGTCGGACTCTGCAAGTCTAACACTGACAAAAGGAAGGCCTGAGTGCAAATTGTACATTGACTTTTTCCTGATTTGTAATCAGTTAAGACCTACAATGTATAGATATAGTCGAATAATTTTGAAGCAATTCCTGCTAATTGAAATTCTAGGCTACAAACATATTGGCGTAGTCACACATATTTTGGATTCAGGTGTAGAATCCATGTCAAATTGGACTAGCAGAGGAGAAAGTGCAGATGTAGGTCATCAGCGTTGCAATTACCAGAGATGTTCCAAATCAACCTCAAACATCAAACATAGGGATCACTTCGTGGCTTGCAAATTACCTAGACCCGAACGTCTCAGGAGCGGAATGGAGATCCCGTTGCTGGGTTGCTCGATGGGGGGATGGGGTAGGATGTAGTCGACGGCGCGGTGGTGGGGGACGGCGCGGTGGTGGGGGGCGGCGCGTTGGTGGAGGGCGGCGTGGTGGTGGGCGACGCGTGGTGGCAGTGATAGGCGGCGTGCGGTGGGTTACTCGGCCCGGTAGATCAGACTCCTTGAGTTAATTACGGGACAGTTTGTTTCTTTGTTTGGCGCTGGGATTTATCAGGGGAGCTCTATATATAGGACATATTAATTGGAGGGAAAAGTGAATATTAGCGGGAATAATTAAAAGTTTCCCTCCGCTAGTTTTTGGTCTCGAAACAAAATAACCAGATTCGCGGGATAAAAGCATTTTGCTTTTTTTTAAAGGAGCATGGATTTATAGATCAGATTTGTGAATATCCACCTCTAAGAGCATCTCCACCGGCGCGCCCCAAATAGTCGCCGGCAGGGGCGCCGGCATTGTCGTATGGGGGCGCTGGCACAACATCCTTCATTTGGGAAGCTGATCCCACACCGTCGCCCCATATGGCATCCCCGATAGATGATTTGAATTAAAAAATCAAACAAAAGCATAGAAATTTGAATAGGTTTACGAATATAAAGTCAACTTCGGCTTCCAGGCCAAATGATCGACGTCGACGGTGACGGGGGAGTCATGGACGCTGACGCAGCTCACGCCGCCAACACATCTTGGCCAATGAGACATTCTTCCTCCAAAGATCTCCACCTAGGACCACGAGTGCTGCCGGTCCGCCTGTTCGTCGTCATCGTCGTCGTTGTGGTTACGTCAGTGTCGATGTCGATCAGCTCCTCCTGGACCTCCTCCTCCTCACCTTCGTCCTCGTCGGCCTCTTCTTCATACTCGTCGATGGGGGGTTTGTACGCGTGGCCATGGCGTATGAAGCTGGTGAGGATCTCGTCCCCGACGGTAATCTACACAACAAGTTACCTACTTTGAGTCGCCGACGGTGTCTACGATGCACATAACACATAAAAAAGAAAGGAAACTCACCTCGTCGTTGTCCATGGACATGTCGGACGCGCTACCGAATACCTGGTGGGCACCACGGTGCACGACATGTTCGCCGGCTTCTCCTTCGGCGCCACGGTGCGCGGCTTCGGCGGCGCCTTCGTAAGGCAAGCCATCGCCTGATCATTCTCTTTCATGACCAAAGGGGCCCCTGCCCTAGCTCAAAGGGTGTCAAACTGGCACACACATATGTGCTACTATGCTAATATTGTTTTAACACATTACATCCTACACATATTTATATGTTACTGGTGTCGATATCCTGTAACACACTTTTGGCTCTGATACAATTTGTGTTACTATTGATTGTTGGCTCACAAATGTTGTGTTACTGCAATTTTATCTGTAACATATTCTACCATGTGTTACATGATTGTGTTACCAAAGCTCTGCTGTGTTGTAGTGATATGATAGATCAATAATCAACTTGACATAGTATTCCATATTCATCGGATCCCAACAAACACAACATGTAGCATTACAAATAGATGGTCTTGATCATGTTAGACAGCTCACAAGATCTAAACATGATAGCACAAGAGGAGAAGACAACCATCTAGCTACTGCTATGAATCCATAGTCCAAGGACGAACTACTCACACATCAATCCGGAGGCGGGCATGATGATGTAGAGTCCTCCGGTGATGATTCCCCTCTCCGGCAGGGTGCCGGAGGCGATCTCCTGAATCCCCCGAGATGGCGGCGGCGGCGTCACAGTAACTTTTCTCGTATTGTGGCTCTCGGTACTAGGGTTTTCGCGACGGAGAGAATAAATAGGCGAAGGGGCAGAGTCGGGGGGCGCCCGAGGGGCCCACCCCATAGGGCGGCGCGGCCAGGGGCCCCGCCGCGCCGCCTTGTGGGGTGGCCGCCTCGCGTCCCCTGTTCGTCTCCTCTTCGGACTTCTGGAAGGCTCCGTGGAAAATAAGACCGTGGGCTTTTGTTTCGTCCAATTCCGAGAATATTTCCTGTGTAAGATTTTTGAAACCAAAAACAGCAGAAAACAGAAACTGGCGCTTTGGCATCTTGTTAATAGGTTAGTGCTGGAAAATGCATCAAAATGATATAAAGTGTATATAAAACATGTGAGTATTGTCATAAAACTAGCATGGAACATAAGAAATTATAGATACGTTTGAGACGTATCAAGCATCCCCAAGCTTAGTTCCTACTCGCCCTCGAGTAGGTAAACGATAACAAGGATAATTTCTGAAGTGACATGCTGCTATCATAATCTTGATCAATACTATTGTAAAGCATATGAGATGAATGAAGTGATTCAAAGCAATGGTAAAGATAATGACTAAACAACTGAATCATATAGCAAAGACTTTTCATGAATAATACTTTCAAGACAAGCATCAATAAGTCTTGCATAAGAGTTAACTCACAAAGCAATATATTCTTAATAGAAGGTTTTGAAGCAACACAAAGGAAGATATAAGTTTCAGCGAGTTGCTTTCAACTTCAACATGTATATCTCATGGATAATTGTCAACACAAAGTAATATGATGAATGCAAATAAGCAAGTATGTAAGAATCAATGCACACAGTTGACACAAGTGTTTGCTTCTAAGATAGAAAGAAGTAGGTAAACCGACTCAACATAAAGTAAAAGAAAGGCCCTTCGCAGAGGGAAGCGAGGATTACTCATGTGCTAGAGCTTTTTATTTTGAAAACATGGAAACAATTTTGTCAACGGTAGTAATAATTCATATGTGTTATGCATAAAACATCCTATAAGTTGCAAGCCTCATGCATCGAATACCAATAGTGCTCGCACCTTGTCCTAATTAGCTCGGATTTCCATGGATTGTCATTACATTACATATGTTTCAACCAAGTGTCATAAAGGGGTACCTCTATGCCACCTGTACAAAGGTCCAAGGAGATAAATCGCATTTGATTTCTCGATTTTGATAGATCTCAACTTGAGGACATCCATATCGGGAAAAACATAGAAAACAGATAATGGACTCCTCTTTAATGATTAAGCATTCAACAACAGATAATATTCTCATAAGAGATTTGAGGATTAATGTCCAAACTGAAACTTCCACCATGGTACATGGCTTTGGTTGGCGGCCCAATGTTCTTCTCTAACAATATGCATACTTAAACCATTTAATCATGATTAAATCACCCTTACTTCAGACAAGACGAACATGCACAGCAACTCACATGATATTCAACAAAGGTGTAACAGTTGATGGCGTCCCCAGAAACATGGTTACTGCTCAACAAGCAACTTATAAGAAATAAGATACATAAGCAACATATTCAATACCACAATAGTTTTTAAGCTATTTTCCCATGAGCTATGTATTGCAAAGACAAGGAATGAAATTTTAAAGGTAGCACACAAGCAATTTACTTGGAATGGCAGAGAAATACCAAATAGTAGGTAGTTATGGTGGACACAAATGGCATAAGTTTTGGCTCAAGGTTTTGGATGCACGAGAAGCATTCCCTCTCAGTACAAGGCTTTGGCTAACAAGGTTGTTTCAAGCAAACACAAGTATGAACCGGTACAGCAAAACTTACATAAGAACATATTGCAAGCATTATAAGACTCTACACTGTCTCCTTGTTGCTCAAACACTTTTACCAGAAAATATCTAGACTTTTAGAGAGACCAATCATGCAAACCAAATTTCAACAAGCTCTACAGTAATTCTCCACTAATAGGTTCAAACTACATGATGCAAGAGCTTAAACATGATCTATTTGAGAGCTCAAAACAATTGCCAAGTATCAAATTATTCAAGACCATATACCAATTACCGCATGAAGCATTTTCTGTTTCCAACCAAATAGCAATGAACGAAGCGGTTTTCAACCTTCGCCATGAACATTAAAAGTAAAACTAAGAACACCAGTGTTCATATGAAACAGCTGAGCGTGTATCTCTCCCACACAAGGAATGCTAGGATCCGAATTTATTCAAACAAAAACAAAAACAAAAACATACAGACGCTCCAAGTAATGCACATAAGATGTGACGGAATAAAAATATAGTTTCACTAGAGGTGACTGATACGTCTCCGATGTATCGATAATTTCTTATGTTCCATGCCACATTATTGATGTTATCTACATGTTTTATGCATACTTTATGTCATATTTATGCATTTTCCGGCACTAACCTATTAACGAGATGCCGAAGAGCCGATTGCTCGTTTTCTGCTGTTTTTGGTTTCAGAAATCCTAGTAAGGAAATATTCTCGGAATTGGACGAAATCAACGCCCAGGGGCCTATTTTGCCACGAAGCTTCCAGAAGACCGAAGAGAAGACGAAGTGGGGCCACGGGACGCCGCCACACTAGGGCGACGCGGCCCAAGGGGGCCCGCGCGGCCCTAGCGTGTGGGGCCCCCGTGACCCCTCCGAGGCTGCCCTTCCGCCTACTTAAAGCCTCCGTCGCGAAACCCCCGTACCGAGAGCCACGATACGGAAAACCTTCCAGAGACGCCGCCGCCGCCAATCCCATCTCGGGGGATTCAGGAGATCGCCTCCGGCACCCTGCCGGAGAGGGGAATCATCTCCCGGAGGTCTCTTCATCGCCATGATCACCTCCGGATCGATGAGTGAGTAGTTCACCCCTGGACTATGGGTCCATAGCAGTAGCTAGATGGTCGTCTTCTCCTCATGTGCTTCATTGTCGGATCTTGTGAGCTGCCTAACATGATCAAGATCATCTATCTGTAATGCTATATGTTGTGTTTGTCGGGATCCGATGGATAGAGAATACTTTGTTATGTTGATTATCAATCTATTACCTATGTGTTGTTTATGATCTTGCATGCTCTCCGTTATTAGTAGAGGCTCTGGCCAAGTTTTTACTCTTAACTCCAAGAGGGAGTATTTATGCTCGATAGTGGGTTCATGCCTCCATTAAATTTGGGACGAGTGACGGAAAGTTCTAAGGTTGTGGATGTGTTGTTGCCACTAGGGATAAAACATTGATGCTATGTCCGAGGATGTAGTTATTGATTACATTACGCACCATACTTAATGCAATTGTCCGTTGTTTGCAACTTAATACTGGAAGGGGTTCGGATGATAACTCTGAAGGTGGACTTTTTAGGCATAGATGCATGTCTGGATAGCGGTCTATGTACTTTGTCGTAATGCCCAATTAAATCTCACAATACTCATTATATCATGTATGTGCATTGTCATGCCCTCTCTATTTGTCAATTGCTCGACTGTAATTTGTTCACCGAACATGCTATTTATCTTATGGGAGAGACACCTCTAGTGAACTGTGGACCCCGGTCCATTCTTTTACATCGAATACAATCTACTGCAATACTTGTTCTATTGTTCTCTGCAAACAATCATCATCCACACTATACATCTAATCCTTTGTTACAGACAAGCCGGTGAGATTGACAACCTCACTGTTTCGTTGGGGCAAAGTACTTTGGTTGTGTTGTGCGGGTTCCACGTTGGCGCCGGAATCCCTGGTGTTGCACCGCACTACATCCCGCCGCCATCAACCTTCAACGTGCTTCTTGGCTCCTCCTGGTTCGATAAACCTTGGTTTCTTACTGAGGGAAAACTTGTCGCTGTACGCATCACACCTTCCTCTTGGGGTTCCCAACGGACGCGTGTTGTACGCGTATCAAGCTCTTTTACTGGCGCCGTTGCCGGGGAGATCAAGACACGCTGCAAGGGGAGTCTCCACAATCCAATCTCTTTACTTTGTTTTTGTCTTGCTTTATTTTATTTACTACTTTGTTTGCTGCATTATATCAAAACACAAAAAAAATTAGTTGCTAGCTTTACTTTATTTACTGTCTTGCACTCTATATCAAAAACACACAAAAAATTAGTTACTTGCATTTTACTTTTGTTACCATGTCTAGTTCTGCACCTGTTACTTCATCACCTGAAGAATTAGTCTTTACTTTTAAACAAGGGGATGAGGAGAGTTTTAAAGATGCTTGGTCCAGAATTTTTACTTCTTATCGTAAAGCTGAACCTCAAATAACTCTAAGTTTGCTCCTTAGTAATTTTTATTTTGGTCTTATGATTCGCTATAGATATGCCTTGGATGCTGTAGTGGGAGGAGATTTCCTTCATTGCAATGGGGATCAAGCTTTTAATGCCATAAAGAAGTTGGTTGCATCACATGATTCAGCTAATAACTTTGATTCATCCCTTATTAGCATTTATAATAGATTAAACACTCTTGAGACAAGTGCATCTCGCTTGAATGAAAATTATAGATATGTTCGTAACCGTCTTGATCAAGTTTTAGTGAACTCCGAACCTTCATTATGGGATCCTACTATTAAAATTGTTATCGGTGACCAAACTCTTCATGCCAATTGTGATATTATGTCTGAATTTTGCCTAATGCCTAAGGGTATTCATGAATCTTTGAAACTTTGGGGATTTGTTGAAGGGGGAGAAGGAATAACCCTTATTGATAACTCTGTTATAATTCCTAAAGGAATAGCTGCAGGTGTGCATACAACCGTTCTTGGGAGAACAATATCCATTGATTATCTTGTTATTGAAAGTGCAGGAACAGGACAAATCACACTCGGAAGATCCCTGCTGAAACTATTGGGAGCAGTCATAGATATGGGAGAAGGCACCCTAAAATTCACCACTACACCGGGGGGGTAGACATATATTCCCTAAATCAAAGAGTAAGAAGAAGAACAAGAAAGGTAAGGGTAAAGCCCAAGGTAATGTTGATGCTGCATCTCTTGATAATACTTGATACACACTTTCTGCGCCTAGGCTGAAGGCGTTAAAAAAGCGCTTATGGGAGACAACCCATGTTTTTACTACAGTACCTTTATTTTATATTTGAGTCTTGGAAGTTGTTTACTACTGTAGCAACCTCTCCTTATCTTAGTTTTGTGCATTGTTGTGCCAAGTAAAGTCGTTGATAGTAAGATTCATACTAGATTTGGATTACTGCGCAGAAACAGATTTCTTTGCTGTCACGAATTTCGACCTGCCTCTCTGTAGGTAGCTCAGAAAAATATGCCAATTTACGTGCGTGATCCCCAGATATGTACGCAACTTTCATTCAATTTGGGCATTTTCATTTGAGCAAGTCTGGTGACTCAATAAAATTCGTCTTTACGAACTGTTCTGTTTTGACAGATTCTGCCTTTTATTTCGCATTGCCTCTTTTGCTACGATGGATGAATTTCTTTGTTCCATTAATGTCCAGTAGCTTTGTGCAATGTCCAGAAGTGTTAAGAATGATTATGTCACCTCTGAACATGTAAATTTTGGTTGTGCACTAACCCTCTAATGAGTTGTTTTGAGTTTGGTGTGGAGGAAGTTTTCAAGGATCAAGAGAGGAGGATGATACAATATGATCAAGGAGAGTGAAAGCTCTAAGCTTGGGGATGCCCCGGTGGTTCACCCCTGCATATTTTAAGAAGACTCAAGCGTCTAAGCTTGGGGATGCCCAAGGCATCCCCTTCTTCATCGACAACATTATCAGGTTCCTCCCCTGAAACTATATTTTTATTCCATCACATTTTATGTGCTTTGCTTGGAGCGTCGGTTTGTTTTTGTTTTTGTTTTGTTTGAATAAAATGGATCCTAGCATTCATTGTGTGGGAGAGAGACACGCTCCGCTGTTGCATATGGACAAATATGTCCTTAGGCTTTACTCATAGTATTCATGGCGAAGGTTGAATCTTCTTCGTTAAATTGTTATATGGTTGGAATCGGGAAATGCTACATGTCGTAATTCTAAAATGTCTTGAATAATTTGATACTTGGCAATTTTTGTGCTCATGTTTAAGCTCTTGCATCATATACTTTGCACCCATTAATGAAGAAATACATAGAGCTTGCTAAAATTTGGTTTGCATATTTGGTCTCTCTAAAGTCTAGATAATTTCTAGTATTGAGTTTGAACAACAAGGAAGACGGTGTAGAGTCTTATAATGTTTACAATATGTCTTTTATGTGAGTTTTGCTGCACCGGTTCATCCTTGTGTTTGTTTCAAATAACCTTGCTAGCCTAAACCTTGTATCGAGAGGGAATACTTCTCATGCATCCAAAATCCTTGAGCCAACCACTATGCCATTTGTGTCCACCATACCTACCTACTACATGGTATTTCTCCGCCATTCCAAAGTAAATTGCTTGAGTGCTACCTTTAAAATTTCCATTCTTTACCTTTGCAATATATAGCTCATGGGACAAATAGCTTAAAAACTATTGTGGTATTGAATATGTACTTATGCACTTTATCTCTTATTAAGTTGCTTGTTGTGCGATAACCATGTTCCTGGGGACGCCATCAACTACTCTTTGTTGAATATCATGTGAGTTGCTATGCATGTCCGTCTTGTACTGAAGTAAGGGAGATTTACCACTCATTTAATGGTTAGAGCATGCATATTGTTAGAGAAGAACATTGGGCCGCTAACTAAAGCCATGAATCATGGTGGAAGTTTCAATTTTGGACATATATCCTCAATCTTATATGAGAACATTAATTGTTGCTACATGCTTATGCATTAAAGAGGAGTCCATTATCTGTTGTCTATGTTGTCCCGGTATGGATGTCTAAGTTGAGAATAATCAAAAGCGAGAAATCCAAATGCGAGCTTTCTCCTTAGACCTTTGTACAAGCGGCATAGAGGTACCCCTTTGTGACACTTGGTTAATACATGTGTATTGCGATAATCCCGGTAATCCAAGCTAATTAGGACAAGGTGCGGGCACTATTAGTATACTATGCATGAGGCTTGCAACATGTAAGATATAATTTACATGATACATATGCTTTATTACTACCGTTGACAAAATTGTTTCTTGTTTTCAAAACCAAGGCTCTAGCACAAATATAGCAATCAATGCTTCCCTCTGCGAAGGGCCTTTCTTTTACTTTTATATTGAGTCAGTTCACCTATCTCTCTCCACCTCAAGAGGCAAACACTTGTGTGAACTGTGCATTGATTCCTACATACTTGCATATTGCACTTGTTATATTACTTTACATTGACAATATCCATGAGATATACATGTTATAAGTTGAAAGCAACCGCTGAAACTTAATCTTCCTTTGTGTTGCTTCAATACCTTTACTTTGATTTATTGCTTTATGAGTTAACTCTTATGCAAGACTTATTGATGCTTGTCTTGAAAGTACTATTCATGAAAAGTCTTTGCTTTATGATTCATTTGTTTACTCATGTCATTTCCATTGTTTTGATCGCTGCATTCATTACATATGCTTACAATAGTATGATCAAGGTTATGATGGCATGTCACTCCAGAAATTATCTTTGTTATCGTTTACCTGCTCGGGACGAGCGAGAACTAAGCTTGGGGATGCGATACGTCTCGACGTATCGATAATTTCTTATGTTCCATGCCACATTATTGATGATATCTACATGTTTTATGCATACTTTATGTCATATTTATGCATTTTCCGGCACTAACCTATTAACGAGATGCCGAAGAGCCAGTTGATGTTTTCTGCTGTTTTTGGTTTCAGAAATCCTAGTATGGAAATATTCTCGGAATTGGACGAAATCAACGCCAGGGGCCTATTTTGCCACGAAGCTTCCAGAAGACCGAAGAGAAGACGAAGTGGGGCCACGGGGCGCCGCCACACTAGGGCGGTGCGGCCCAGGGGGGGCCGCGCGGCCCTAGCGTGTGGGGCCCCGGCTGCCCTTCCGCCTACTTAAAGCCTCCGTCGCGAAACCCCCAGTACCGAGAGCCACGATACGGAAAACCTTCTAGAGACGCCGCCGCCAATCCCATCTCGGGGGATTCAGGAGATCGCCTCCGGCACCCTGCCGGAGAGGGGAATCATCTCCCGGAGTTCTCTTCATCGCCATGATCGCCCCCGGATCGATGAGTGAGTAGTTCACCCCTGGACTATGAGTCCATAGCAGTAGCTAGATGGTCGTCTTCTCCTCATGTGCTTCATTGTCGGATCTTGTGAGCTGCCTAACATGATCAAGATCATCTATCTGTAATGCTATATGTTGTGTTTGTCGGGATCCGATGGATAGAGAATACTATGTTATGTTGATTATCAATCTATTACCTATGTGTTGTTTATGATCTTGCATGCTCTCCATTATTAGTAGAGGCTCTGGCCAAGTTTTTACTCTTAACTCCAAGAGGGAGTATTTATGCTCGATAGTGGGTTCATGCCTCCATTAAATCTGTGACAGTGACAGAAAGTTCTAAGGTTGTGGATGTGTTGTTGCCACTAGGGATAAAACATTGATGCTATGTCCGAGGATGTAGTTATTGATTACATTACGCACCATACTTAATGCAATTGTGTGTTATTTGCAACTTAATACTGGAAGGGGTTCGGATGATAACCTGAAGGTGGACTTTTTAGGCATAGATGCATGCTGGATAGCGGTCTATGTACTTTGTCGTAATGCCCAATTAAATCTCACAATACTCATTATATCATGTATGTGCATTGTCATGCCCTCTCTATTTGTCAATTGCCCGACTGTAATTTGTTCACCCATCATGCTATTTATCTTATGGGAGAGACACCTCTAGTGAACTGTGGATCCCGGTCCATTCTTTTACATCGAATACAATCTACTGCAATACTTGTTTTACTGTTCTGTGCAAACAATCATCATCCACACTATACATCTAATCCTTTGTTACAGCAAGCCGGTGAGATTGACAACCTCACTGTTTCGTTGGGGCAAAGTACTTTGGTTGTGTTGTGCAGGTTCCACGTTGGCGCCGGAATCCCTGGTGTTGCGCCGCACTACATCCCGCCGCCATCAACCTTCAACGTGCTTCTTGGCTCCTCCTGGTTCGATAAACCTTGGTTTCTTTCTGAGGGAAAACTTGCCGATGTACGCATCACACCTTCCTCTTGGGGTTCCCAACGGACGCGTGTTGTACGCGTATCAGTGACCTGATAAGTTGTCGATGAAGAAGGGGATGCCTTGGGCATCCCCAAGCTTAGATGCTTGAGTCTTCTTGAAATATGCAGGGATGAACCACGGGGGCATCCCCAAGCTTAGACTTTTCACTCTTCTTGATCATATTATATCATCCTCCTCTCTTGACCCTTGAAAACTTTCTCCACACCAAACTCAAAACAAACTCATTAGAGGGTTAGTGCATAATCAAAAATTCACATGTTCAGAGATGACACAATCATTCCCAATACTTCTGGACATTACCCAAAGCTACTGAAAGTTAATGGAGCAAAGAAATCCACTCAACACAGTAAAAGAGGCAATGTGAAATAAAAGGCAGAATCTGTCAAAACAGAACAGTCCGTAAAGACGAATTTTTAGAGGCACTTAACATGCTCGAGATGAAGAAGCTCAAATTTAATGAAAGTTGCGTACATATCTGAGGATTACTCATGATTTTTCGCAGATTTTTCTGAGTTTCCTACGAGAGAGATCTACTTAAATTCGTGACAGCTAGAAATCTGTTTCTGCGCAGAAATCCAAATCTAGTATCAACCTTACTATCAAAGACTTTACTTGGCACAACAATGCAATAAAGTAAAGATAAGGAGAGGTTGCTACAGTAGTAACAACTTCCAAGACACAAAAATAAAACAAAAATTGCAGAAATAAAATAATGGGTTGTCTCCCATAAGCGCTTTTCTTTAACGCCTTTCAGCTAGGCGCAGAAAGTGTAAATCAAGTAACATCAAGAGAGGAAACATCAACATCATGATTTTCCTTAAAAGTACAACTTGTCACAATAGGTGTCTTAGATGCTTCATTATCTAAATTTCCCATAGTGGTACTAAGGGCTTTATTAATTTTAGGCTTATAATAATTCTTTGGCTTAGGCACCTTAGAGACATACATGAACTTTTGCTCCTTACCCAGATAAGCTTTCTCCTTAAACTTAAGAGAAGAAAAAGTTGAACCCAAGGTTCCCATAGCTTCTTCAAGCTCACCAATCCTATGGGTTTGATTATCATGGATAGCACAAGTTTCTAAGACAGCAATTCTTTCATTAATTCCTCCTACAGATTTATCAAGTTTATCAGAATTATCAAGTAATATTCCCAATTTAGTCTCAACACTTGGAAGATTTTTCTCTATGGCCTCCAACTTTTTCATGACATCTTCAAGAGATATTTCAATTTTAGCTTCATTAACAGGTGGTATTCCAACTAGACTCTCAATAATGCAACTAGCTTCTAAAGCGGAGTGCCTAGGAAATTACCTCCCGCAAGAGTATCAAGAACATATCTATTCCAGCTAGAGATACCAACATAAAAGTTCTCGAGGAGGATAGTAGTGGAGTATTTCTTAGTGCACCTATGATGAGCATCACTAATTCTATACCAAGCATCTTTAAAACTCTCTCCCCCTTGTTGCTTAAACGAACGAACTTCAACTTCAGGATTACTCATTTTAGCAATAACAAAAATAAACTAAGCAAACTAAATTAAATAAAGTAAAGCAAGTAACTAATTTTTTGTGTGTTTTTGATATAAAGAAAGCAAACAAAACAGCAAATAAAATAAAGTAAAGTAAAGCAAGACAATAAACAAAGTAAAGAGATTGGATGTGAGAGACTCCCCTTGCAGCGTGTCTTGATCTCCCCGGCAACGGTGCCAGAAAACAGTCTTGATGGCGCGTGATGCACACGTCCGTTGGGAACCCCAAGAGGAAGGTGTGATGCGCACAGCAGTAAGTTTTCCCTCAGAAAGAAACCAAGGTTATTGAACCAGGAGGAGATGAAGGCCACGTGAAGGTTGTTGGTGAAGGAGTGTAGTGCGGCGCAATGATACGTCTCCGACGTATCGATAATTTCTTGTGTTCCATGCCACATTATTGATGATATCTACATGTTTTATACACACTTTATGTCATTATCATGCGTTTTCCGGAACTAACCTATTGACGAGATGCCAAAGGGCCGATTCGTTGTTTTCTGCTGTTTTTGGTTCCAGAAATCCTAGTAAGGAAATATTCTCGGAATCGGACGAAATCAAGGCCCAGCATCCTATTTTTCCACGAAGCTTCCAGAACACCCGAGAGTCGCCAGAGGGGGGCCACTGGGCCCCCAGATGACAGGGCGGCGCGGCCAGGGTGTGGGCCGCGCCCCCCTAGCGTGTCACCGCCTCGTTGACCTTCTGACGCCGCCTCTTCGCCTATATAAAGGTCCCTGACCTAAAACTTCGATACGGAAAAGCCACGGTACGAGAAACCTTCCAGAGCCGCCGCCATCGCGAAGCCAAGATCCGGGGACAGGAGTCTCGTTTCGGCACGCCGCGGGACGGGGAAGTGCCCCGGAAGGCTCCTCCATCGACACCACCGCCATCTCCATCAACGCTGCTGTCTCCCATGAGGAGGGAGTAGTTCTCCATCGAGGCTCGGGGCTGTACCGGTAGCTATGTGGTTCATCTCTCTCCTATGTACTTCAATACAATAATCTCATGAGCTGCCTTACATGATTGAGATTCATATGATGATGCTTGTAATCTAGATGTCATTATGCTAGTCAAGTGGGTTTTACTTATGTGATCTCCGGAGACTCCTTGTCCCACGTGTGTAAAGGTGACGAGTGTGTGCACCGTGTGGGTCTCTTAGGCTATATTTCACGGAATACTTATTCACTGTTATGGATGGCATAGTGAAGTGCTTATTTATATCTCTTTATGATTGCAATGTGTTTTGTATCACAATTTATCTATGTGCTACTCTAGTGATGTTATTAAAGTAGTTTTATTCCTCGTGCACGGTGTAATGGTGACAGTGTGTGCATCCGTGTTAGTACTTGGCGTAGGCTATGATTATGATCTCTTGGAGATTATGAAGTTAACTATTGCTATGATAGTATTGATGTGATCTATTCCTCCTACATAGTGTGAAGGTGACAGTGTGCATGCTATGTTAGTACTTGGTTTAGTCGTGTTGATCTTTCATGCACTCTAAGGTTATTTAAATATGAACATTGAATATTGTGGAGCTTGTTAACTCCGGCATTGAGGGTTCGTGTAATCCTACGCAATGGTGTTCATCATCCAACAAAAGAGTGTAGAGTATGCATTTATTTATTCTGTTATGTGATCAATGTTGAGAGTGTCCACTAGTGAAAGTACGATCCCTAGGCCTTGTTCCTAAATACTGCTATCGCTGCTTGTTTACTTGTTTCATTGCGTTACTACTGCTTGTTTACTCGTCCCGGGCAAAGCACTTTTACGGTGCCGTTGCTACTACTTATTTATACCACCTGTATTTCACTATCTCTTCGCCGAACTAGTGAACCTATTAGGTGTGTTGGGGACACAAGAGACTTCTTGCTTTGTGGTTGCAGGGTTGCATGAGAGGGATATCTTTGACCTCTTCCTCCCTGAGTTCGATAAACCTTGGGTGATCCACTTAAGGGAAACTTGCTGCTGTTCTACAAACCTCTGCTCTTGGAGGCCCAACACTGTCTACAAGAATAGAAGACCCGTAGACATCAAACTATTTTCTGGCGCCGTTGACGGGGAGGAAAGGTAAAAGGCACTCATACTCCGGTCCCAGGTAAAGTACTTTTCTGGCGCCGTTGTGTGTGTGCTCGAAGCTATTTCCTTTAGATCCTGCAATTGCATCTTTTTGTTTCTTGTTTACACTAGTTTGGCATAATGGACAACAATGAGCTTCTTATTCTATTTCCTGATTTAAGACATGGATGGTTTGATGCGAAAATTAAAAAACCTATGGAACATGTTAGTATGAACGCTTTGAACACCATTGTTGCTAATGATATGGAAAATTCTAAGCTTGGGGAAGCTGGCTTTGATGAGCATGATATTTTTAGTCCCCCAAGCATTGAGGAGAAAATTTACTTTGATGATACTTTGCCTCCTATTTATGATGTTTATAATGATAATAGTCTTTTAGTTCCGCCTGTTATGGAGGATAAATTTGATTATGATTACAATATGCCTCCTATATTTGATGATGAGAATAATAATGATAGCTACTTTGTTGAATTTGCTCCCACTACAACTAATAAAATTGATTATGCTTATGTGGAGAGTAATGATAATTTTATGCATGAGACTCATGATAAGAATGCTTTATGTGATAGTTATATTGTTGAATTTGCTCATGATGCTACTGAAAGTTATTATGAGAGAGGAAAATATGGTTGTAGAAGTTTTCATGTTACTAAAACACCTCTCTATATGCTGAAATTTTTGAAGTTACACTTGTTTTATCTTTCTATGCTTGTTGCATCATGCTTCATGAATTTGTTTATTTACAAGATTCCTATGCATAGGAAGCATGTTAGACTTAAATTTGTTTTGAATTTTCTTCTTGATGCTCTCTTTTGGCTTCAAATACTATTTCTTGCGAGTACATCATAAAAACTGCTGAGCCCATCTTAATGGCTATAAAGAAAGAACTTCTTGGGAGATAACCCATGTGTTTACTTTGCTACAGTACTTTGTTTTATATTTGAGTCTTGGAAGTTGTTTACTACTGTAGCAACCTCTCCTTATCTTAGTTTTGTGCTTTGTTGTGCCAAGTAAAGTCTTTGATAGTAAAGTGAATACTAGATTTGGATTACTGCGCAGTTACAGATTTCTTTGCTGTCACGAATTTCGACCTGCCTCCCTGTAGGTAGCTCAGAAAATTAAGCCAATTTACGTGCGTGATCCTCAGATATGTACGCAACTTTCATTCAATTTGAGCATTTTCATTTGAGCAAGTCTGGTGCCTCGATAAAATCCATCTTTACGGACTGTTCTGTTTTGACAGATTCTGCCTTTTATTTCGCATTGCCTCTTTTGCTATGTTGGATGAATTTCTTTGATCCATTAATGTCCAGTAGCTTTATGCAATGTCCAGAAGTGTTAAGAATGATTATTTCACCTCTGAACATGTTAATTTTTATTGTGCACTAACCCTCTAATGAGTTGTTTGGAGTTTGGTGTGGAGGAAGTTTTCAAGGATCAAGGGAGGAAGATGATACAATATGATCAAGGAGAGTGAAAGCTCTAAGCTTGGGGATGCCCCGGTGGTTCACCCCTGCATATTTCAAGAAGACTCAAGCATCTAAGCTTGGGGATGCCCAAGGCATCCCCTTCTTCATCGACAAATTATCAGGTTCCTTCTCTTGAAACTATATTTTTATTCGGCCACATCTTATGTACTTTACTTGGAGCGTCTGTGTGCTTTTGTTTTTGTTTTTGTTTGAATAAAATGCTTGTGTGGGAGAGAGACACGCTCCGCTGGTTCGTATGAACACATGTGTTCTTAGCTCTTAATGTTCATGGCGAAGGTTGAAATTGCTTCGTTCATTGCTATATGGTTGGAAACGGAAAATGCTACATGTAGTAATTGGTAAAATGTCTTGGATAATGTGATACTTGGCAATTGTTGTGCTCATGTTTAAGCTCTTGCATCATATACTTTGCACCTATTAATGAAAAAATACATAGAGCTTGCTAAAATTTGGTTTGCATATTTGGTCTCTCTAAAGAACAGATAATTTCTAGTATTGAGTTTGAACAACAAGGAAGACGGTGTAGAGTCTTATAATGTTTACAATATGTCTTTTATGTGAGTTTTGCAGCACCGGTTCATCCTTGTGTTTGTTTCAAATAACCTTGCTAGCCTAAACCTTGTATCGAGAGGGAATACTTCTCATGCATCCAAATCCTTGAGCCAACCACTATGCCATTTATGTCCACCATACCTACCTACTACATGGTATTTCTCCGCCATTCCAAAGTAAATTGCTTGAGTGCTACCTTTAAACAATTCAAAATTTATCACCTCTGATTTGTGTCAATGTTTTATAGCTCATGAGGAAGTATGTGGTGTTTATCTTTCATTCTTGTTGGGCAACTTTCACCAATGGACTAGTGGCTTCATCCGCTTAGCCAATAATTTTGCAAAAAGAGCTGGCAATGGGATTCCCAGTCCCAAATTAATTAACCTAAATAGACACTCCTCCATGGTATGTGATTGTTGGACGGCACCCGAAGGATTCGGTTAGCCATGGCTTGAGAAAGAAAAGGTGGGGAGGAGTGTCATCATAATAAAACTAAAATAAAAAGGCACTCCTTCATGGTATGAGATTGTTGGCAGGCACCCGAAGGATTCGGTTATCCATGGTTTGTGAAAGAAAGGTTGGAAGGAGTGCCACCCAAAAATAAAAATAATTCATGGGAGCCGCTCTTTGAAGGTTTGTCTGGCAAGGGGGTTAGAGTGCCCACTACCATTCGTTGACAACAACAAAACACCTCTCAAAACTTTACTTTTATGCTCTCTTTATGTTTTCAAAAACCAAAGCTCTAGCACAAATATAGCAATCAATGCTTCCCTCTGCGAAGGGCCCTTCTTTTACTTTTATTGTTGAGTTAGTTCACCTATTTCTCTCCACCTCAAGAAGCAAACACTTGTGTGAACTGTGCATTGATTCCTACATACTTGCATATTGCACTTGTTATATTACTCTATGTTGACAATTATCCATGAGATATACATGTTATAAGTTGAAAGCAACCGCTGAAACTTAATCTTCTTTTGTGTTGCTTCAATACCTTTACTTTGATTTATTGCTTTATTAGTTAACTCTTATGCAAGACTTATTGATGCTTGTCTTTAAGTACTATTCATGAAAAGTCTTTGCTTTATGATTCATTTGTTTACTCATGTCATTACCATTGTTTTGATCGCTGCATTCATTACATATGCTTACAATAGTATCATCAAGGTTATGATGGCATGTCACTCCAGAAATTATCTTTGTTATCGTTTACCTGCTCGGGACGAGCAGGAACTAAGCTTGGGGATGCTGATATGTCTCCGACGTATCGATAATTTCTTGTGTTCCATGCCACATTATTGATGATATCTACATGTTTTATACACACTTTATGTCATTATCATGCGTTTTCCGGAACTAACCTATTGACGAGATGCCAAAGGGCCAGTTGCTGTTTTCTGCTGTTTTTGGTTCCAGAAATCCTAGTAAGGAAATATTCTCGGAATCGGACGAAATCAAGGCCCAAGCATCCTATTTTTCCACGAAGCTTCCGGAACACCCGAGAGTTGCTGGAGGGGGCCACTAGGCCCCCAGATGACAGGGCGGCGCGGCCAGGGTGTGGGCCGCGCCCCCCTAGCGTGTCACCGCCTCGTTGACCTTCTGACGCCGCCTCTTCGCCTATATAAAGGTCCCTGGCCTAAAACTTCGATACGGAAAAGCCACGGTACGAGAAACCTTCCAGAGCCGCCGCCATCGCGAAGCCAAGATCTGGGGGACAGGAGTCTCTGTTCCGGCACGCCGCCGGGACGGGGAAGTGCCCCCGGAAGGCTCCTCCATCGACACCACCGCCATCTCCATCAACGCTGCTGTCTCCCATGAGGAGGGAGTAGTTCTCCATCGAGGCTCGGGGCTGTACCGGTAGCTATGTGGTTCATCTCTCTCCTATGTACTTCAATACAATAATCTCATGAGCTGCCTTACATGATTGAGATTCATATGATGATGCTTGTAATCTAGATGTCATTATGCTAGTCAAGTGGGTTTTACTTATGTGATCTCCGGAGACTCCTTGTCCCACGTGTGTAAAGGTGACAAGTGTGTGCACCGTGTGGGTCTCTTAGGCTATATTTCACGTAATACTTATTCACTGTTATGGATGGCATAGTGAAGTGCTTATTTATATCTCTTTATGATTGCAATGTGTTTTGTATCACAATTTATCTATGTGCTACTCTAGTGATGTTATTAAAGTAGTTTTATTCCTCGTGCACGGTGTAATGGTGACAGTGTGTGCATCCGTGTTAGTACTTGGCGTAGGCTATGATTATGATCTCTTGGAGATTATGAAGTTAACTATTGCTATGATAGTATTGATGTGATCTATTCCTCCTACATAGTGTGAAGGTGACAGTGTGCATGCTATGTTAGTACTTGGTTTAGTCGTGTTGATCTTTCATGCACTCTAAGGTTATTTAAATATGAACATTGAATATTGTGGAGCTTGTTAACTCCGACATTGAGGGTTCGTGTAATCCTACGCAATGGTGTTCATCATCCAACAAAAGAGTGTAGAGTATGCATTTATTTATTCTGTTATGTGATCAATGTTGAGAGTGTCCACTAGTGAAAGTACGATCCCTAGGCCTTGTTCCTAAATACTGCTATCGCTGCTTGTTTACTGTTTTACCGCGTTACTACTGCTGCGTTACTACTGCTTGTTTACTCGTCCTGGGCAAAGCACTTTTCCGGTGCCGTTGCTACTACTTATTTATACCACCTCGTATTTCAAGTATCTCTTCGCCGAACTAGCGCACCTATTAGGTGTGTTGGGGACACAAGAGACTTCTTGCTTTGTGGTTGCGGGGTTGCATGAGAGGGATATCTTTGACCTCTTCCTCCCTGAGTTCGATAAACCTTGGGTGATCCACTTAAGGGAAACTTGCTGCTGTTCTACAAACCTCTGCTCTTGGAGGCCCAACACTGTCTACAAGAATAGAAGACCCGTAGACATCACGCAACACCA
>NC_061514.1:314824874-314855594 GCF_022539505.1 Lolium rigidum
ATCTCATATAGCTATTGTAGAGAAAGCACCCTTTTGTGGTACTGAAAAAGAAAGTGTTGTAGAACACATGATTGAACTTTCTTCTATGAGTAGCTTGTTTTCTCGATGATGTCAAGATGCGTACTTATTTTGTCGCTAAATTTTTTCCTTTCTCATTAAAGGATGATGCTAAAACTTGGTATAATAATTTGCCTCCTGGTTCTATTAAAAGTCCAACTGATTTGCGTGATGTTTTCTTTCGAAAATACTTTCCTCGCTAGTGCTCAACATGTTGCTTTACGGAAAATTTATAGATTTGACCAGGGAGATGAAGAGAAATTGCCCGAGGCTTGGGCAAGATTTTGTTCTCTTATCAAAGCTCGACCTGGACATGATTTAGAAAAGAATGATCTACTTGATATATTTTATAGTGGACTAACCATTGAGTCTAGGGCATATTTGGATAGTTGTGCTGGTTGTGTTTTCAGGAAAAGAACTCCAGACGAAGCCGAAGAATTATTGGCTAAAATAGGCCGGAATCATGATGATTGGACTACGCCCGAACCAATTCCAACGCCAATATTGAAGAAGAGGGGTTTAATTAAATTGAATGATGAAGATATGAGGGAAGCCAAGAAGTCTCTCAAGGAGAAAGGTATTAAATCTGAAGATGTGAAGAATCTACCTCCCATAGAAGATATATGTGAGATAATTCCCCCTTCATCCATGATTGAGGTAAACTCCCTTCGACGCTTTACTAGGGAAGATATTCCGTATTCAAAACCTCCTGCGCAATGCTTAGATGAGTTTGATAATTATATTGTTAAGCAAGAAAATTTTAATATGAGAGTAGAGAATCATCTAATGGAAAATTCTCAAGCTATTAGCAATTTGCATGATATTGTGGAGAGAACCTCCAATGATGTTAAGATGCTTGTTAAACATTTTCAAATGGTTCAAACTCAAATTGATCAACTCACTAAAGTGCAAAATGACTTATTAAAAAATAATTCTAAAGAGAAACATGCTTATGAAGTAACAACTAGAGGTGGTGTCTCTACCCAGGATCCTCTATATCCCGAAGGGCATCCCAAAAGAATTGAACAAGATTCTCAACGCATTGAACCTAGTGCTCCTTCTAAGAAAAAGAAGAAGAAACATAAAAATGTTGTAGAATCCTCTCGAACCCGTTAATGATCCTAATAGTATTTCTATTTCCGATGCTGAAACCGAAAGTGGTAATGAACATGATAATAATAATGGTAATGATAAGAATGATGTTTCGATAAAGAAGAAGTTGAAGATGAACCCGAAAAGCAAGATAAAAATAAAAAGTATACTAAAGAAGATTTTATTGCTAAGAAACATGGTAATGAAAGGGAACCTTGGGTGCAAAAGCAAATGCCTTTTCCTCGCTAAGAAACTAAAATCAAAGGAAGAAGAACACTATAATAAATTTTGTGATTGGATGAAACCTTTATTCTTGCAAATCCCTTTGACTCGATGCTATTAAATTGCCTCCTTATTCAAAGTATATGAAAGATATTGTTACTAACAAAAGGAAAATCCCCAATGAGGAAATTTCCACTATGCTTGCTAATTACTCTTTCAATGGCAAAGTTCCAAAGAAGTTGGGCGACCCAGGTATACCTACTATTCCTTGTTCTATTAAGAATAATTATGTTAAAACTGCTCTATGTGACTTGGGAGCCGGTGTTAGTGTTATGCCTTTTTCTCTTTATAAGAGACTTTACTTAGATAAGTTGATACCTACCGATATATCTTTGCAAATGGCTGATAAATCTACTGCTATTCCTGTTGGTATATTTGAGGATGTTCCTGTTCAAGTTACTAATAACCGCTTGATATTAACTGATTTTGTTGTGTTGGAAATGCCCGAAGATGATAATATGTCTATTATTCTTGGGAGACCTTTTCTTAACACCGCAGGGGCTGTTATTGATTGCAATAAAGGAAAGGTTACTTTCAATGTTGATGATAGGGAGCACACCGTCTATTTCCCCAAGAGGATTGATAAAGTATGTGGAGTTAATACTATTTCTAATGTGAGAACTATCAAAGTTGGAACTATCGATTGTCCTATATATGAGCCTAAAGAAGGATATCAAAATCTTATGATTGGATCCATATCAATACAATTCAAGGTAACATGATTGATTTGAGGTTTATTTCTTCTTATGCTATGTAAAATTTATTTGGTGGCAAGACTTGATCAACCTTGTTAACAAATACTTTTTATATGCATAGAGGAGGTAAACAACATCTCTTTCTTCCTCCACTTGTTCTACTTGCTGTAGCACTTTTGTTTTGTAAAGTTCCTTAGTTAATTAGAGATTTCAAAAATTTTCCTGGCCAGTAATAATAAACTTAATACCCAGAAATGTGCATTTTTCAAAGTTTTCAAAAATTCACAAAAATTATACCGTTGGTCCTATTTTTCGAAAATGCACCTGGGAGCACCTGGGGATGACCAGTGGGGCACCCTAGGGTGGCACCCCACAGGCCGGCGCGGCCAGCAAGGGGGGCGCGCCACCCTGGTGTGTGGGTCCCCCTTTGCCCCACTTCATCATCTCTTCCTCCCACTCTCTTCTCTCTCCCGAAAAAACTCGCACCAGGTTCCTCTCACTCGCGTTTTTGCTCAAGAACTCCAGATTTCTCGATCTCTTTGCTCAGCCCAGATTTCTGTCTGAAATTTGGCACATTTGCTCTTCGGTATGTGACTCCTCCGATTATCCAAGTAGAATTTTGTTTGGTGGAGTATATCTTGAATATTTTGCTGCTGTAGGTAACATGTTTAGTGAGCTTGCATGCTTGTTCTAAGTGGTAGAAACTAGTTTTGATGCATGATTAGTACTCTAGCAAGTTCCTATGGTAGTTTCCCTCAATTATATGTCACCAAATCAAATTTTATATTGTTTGTTGAAAAATTTCAGAAAATGGAAGGGAGTAGGCACCAACTCAACCAACAAGAATTGGAGGTGCAACCGGTCATGAGAGTTCACCGCGAAGAAGGAGTATACCCCGCTTACTACCCGTGCGTGGATTTTATGAGAAGTGCAGGAATCTTGCAAGATGTTCAAAGTCTAATCTCTCGTGCGAGGTTGGATGATTTTGTTGATGGTGAACCATGCCAATATGCAAAACTGACTATGTCCGTAGTGCAGGATTTTAAATTCAATTGGTCGCGATCTAACCCCATGGTTCGAGTACAAAATTTATAATAAAACTGTCAACTTGCCATTCAATGATTTTTGTGAAGCAATCAGAGTGCCGCAATGGGGATCATGCGAGAAGATAAGAGGATCGCCGCAAGAGTTCTTGGACCTCTTCAAGATGATTTGTCATGGAAGAAGCTTCTCAGAGGATGGTGGTAAAATCAGTAGCATTCAACTCCCAGCTATTCGTTACTTTGCTTATTTCATCACCAAGTGCGTTCTTGCTAGAAAGAATGGAAGTAAGTTATCTATCCAGGATCTAGCCTTTCTAGCTGCTGCATTACAAAGTGATAGGACTTACAACTTGGGTGCTTTGATAGCCAACAGACTTGCTACTAACCGTGAGAAGGGAGGAATTTGTGGAGGTCTCATCGCCTCTCGTTTATTAGCTATGCATGGTGTAGAACCTCACCATCTTGATATTCAACTTCCCATAGAGAAACTTGACATAGTCTCCATGATTAAGCATGAATTTGTTTCGATTCGTCCAATTTGAGCAACCTGTCTTATAGAATAACATTTTACAAGAAAGCTTGGAGAATAACTAAGAAAACTGAAAAATTAGTAGGATTGCCTGCACCTGCTCTGTTTAACCTTGATTCCAGGGAGGATTGGTCAGTCACGGAAAGTGCACTTAATGCATACATAGAGGGAGGAGGCCATCGTGCAAGAGACAACACGGAGGAGGACGAGGAACACCTCGACTCGTCATCCGATGCAGCAAGTTCTTCGCATCAACAAGTTGGGCATGAGGAGCCTCCACGCTTTTCTTCTGCATCGGGACCTTATTATGACTACGCCATGTATGATCCACCGGCATGGAACCCAGACCCTCGTTGGGGTTGATCTCCACTTAGGCCAAAAGCCTAAGCTTGGGGGAGGTATACCGGCATCACTCATTCTTTGCATATTATGGTTGCTGGATACTTGTACATACTTGTTTAGTTTCTTTGAGTGGTTTTCTAATGAGAGGGAGATGATATTTGGGGAAGTGCTGCCTGAAAACAGATTCTGGACTGTTACTAAAAAATTCGTGCGCATAGCCAGAACGTTATTTTGAGCTGCCAATTTTTGTGCATGTTCCCCAGGTTGTTATCTAACTTTAATTAGTTGAACACTTTTCGAGCTGAGCAGCTTAAGAATTTCTTTAAAATCGATTATTGTACCGCTGTCAAGTTTTGGCAGATTTCTGCCATCTCGCTTTTCTGTGTTTCTTTTAGTTTTCATTTTCTTATTCTTACTTTGTTTCTTTCCTAAAACACAAAAAGACCAAAAATATTTCTGTTGTTTCTCTTCACCACTTGTTTATTTTAGTTTCTTGCTTTTATCTTGCTTTATTTGCTATCGTTGGTTTGCTATAAGAAAATCCAAAAAGATTTTGCTTTGTTTGCTTGTTTCCTTTTGTTCTTGCTTCCAAATTCGAAAACACCAAAAATATTTGCTGTTCTTCTTTGGTTTTGTAAAGTTCTTTATGAGTTCAATGGTCTTCGGTGGCTGGAGCGTGGTTTTCATTTCATATTATCCAAGCTACACAAGTGAAAGGCAATAATGACGATATTCGACGATCCGATTGTGGTGAGAGGCTGGTATGAACTCTATTTGTTTTCATTTTTGTACATATACTCATCCATGTGAGCATGCTTAGTTGGTTCATGTGAGGTATATGTCATTTAAGAAAGTCTAGTAGTTCATGATCTCTCATGTTTAGCTCCAATTTATTAATATGAGTAGCATGTCATGGATGTTTGCTTGCATTGTTTTATTCATAAATAGGTATGATATTGTGGTATCCTCCTCTGAATAATTCGTTTGAATTAACTTGGCACATGCTCACGCATGCATATGACTGAACAAAAGTCAATTAAGCCTCGATGATTTACATTGCTTCAGAATTCTTGTATCACTTTTATGCCTCAGTTAATTTATTTTGTCACAAGCATGATTATGACGAGCTATCGCTCTCTTGATTGTCGCTTCCCAGTCTATTGCTAGCCTTCACTTGTACCGAGCGGGAACGCTGCTCGTGCTTCCAAACACATGAAAACCAAGTTATTCCAGAGTGTCCACCATAAATACCTATGCATGGCATTTCAAACCATTCCAAGTAAATTCTCATGCGCTACCTTTAAACCTTCAAAATGCTTCTCAATTTGTGTTAATGTTTCATAGCTCATGAGGAAGTATGTGGTGTTTAACTTTCAACCTTGTCATTTACTCTTGACGGACTTTCATATGGACTAGTGGCACATCCGCTTATCCAATAATTTTGCAAAAAGAGCCGGCAATGGGGTTCCCAGCCCCGATTAATCAAACTTCACTAATAATTCTCTTCACATGTTTTGCTCGATTCATCGGTAAGCAACTTAATTTTGCAAATAGATACTCCTCCATGGTATGTGATTGATGGAAGGCACCCGAGGATTCGGTTAGCCATGGCTTGTGTAAGCAAAGGTTGGGGGGAGTGTCACCCATAATAAAACTAAAATACGTGTGTAAACAAAAGAGAAGAGGGATGATCTACCTTGCTGGTAGAGATAACGTCCTTCATGGGAGCCGCTCTTGAAAGTCCGGTTGGCGAGGTAGTTGGTGTACCCATTACCATTCGTTGACAACAACAAACACCTCTCAAAACAATTTTACTCCTGTTTTAAAAATGAAAAGCTCTAGCGCATGTTAATCCCTCGCTTCCCTCTGCGAAGGGTCAATCTTTTACTTTTATGTTGTGTCTCCATCCTTTCTTTGAGCACTTTCTTGAGAGCACAACTCGTTATTCTTAGTGTAATATGCTTGTCTCAAAATATGATTGATTGTGGTATAACTTTGATGCTTTTATCTTTGACAATCACTATTTCTAGTCTTTCTATGAACTTCGGAGGTGCCCGAGCATTTATGTTTTGCTGATCAAATATGGGCAAGCGAGATACCACTCTATCATACTCTTTTATGAACATTGCAATCCTGCTTATATACATGATTCATGATGCTTATTATTAATTGTTGGTACCTTTCCATGATTGACATAGCTATTAGATGATCTTATTTGCATGTATCTTATTATGAACTCGCCTAAGTGTTAGCCATAGCATGAGAATATTTACATCATATGAACAAATGTGTTCGTGAAAGTTCTTTTATCGCTCGGTTGTTAACCGAATTGCTTGAGGACAAGCAATAAGCTAAGCTTGGGGGAGTTGATACGTCCAAAACGTATCTACTTTCCCGAACACTTTTGCTATTGTTTTGCCTCTAATTTGTGTATTTTGGATGCAACTAACACGGACTAACGCTGTTTTCAGCAGAACTGTTCCGGTGTCTCGTTTTTGTGCGGAAATCCAACTTTCAGGAAAATCCTCGAATTTATGCGGAAGGTCCTATTTTCCCGGAATATTGGCGGAGCCGAAGGGCGAGCCAGTGGGGGCCCGAGGGCCCCACACACTAGGCCGGCGCGGCCCAGGAGGGGCCCGCGCGGCCCTAGTGTGTGGCGGCCTCGGCCGGCCCCCGACGCCCTCCTTCGGACTACTTATTGCCTTCGACCTAAAAACGCACGGGAGGAAGTCGAAGTCGCCAGAAACCCTCCAGAACGCCGCCACATCGCGAAACTCCGTGTCGGGAGCCAGAAGTCTCCGTTCTGGCACTCCGCCGGGACGGGGAATTGGAGGAGATCATCGCCACCATCACCACCGACGCCTCTCCATCGACCAGCCATGTTTCCCCCATCCATGTGTGAGTAATTCCCCCGCCGTAGGCTGAAGGGGATGGTAGGGATTGGATGAGATTGGTCATGTAATAGTATAAGATTGTTAGGGCATAGTGCCTAGTGTCCGTAATTGGTACTTTGATGATATTGTTGCAACTTGTTATGCTTAATGCTTGTCACTAGGGCCCGAGTGCCATGATCTCAGATCTGAACATGTTATTATTTCATCATGATATTCATTGTTTATGGTCTTACCCGCAAGTTGTATACACATGTCGCTGTCCGGAACCAATGGCCCCGAAGTGACGAAATCGGGACAACCGGAGGGGATGGTAGTGATGTGAGGATCACATGTGTTCACGGAGTGTTAATGCTTTGCTCCGGTACTCTATTAAAAGGAGTACCTTAATATCCAGTAGATTCCCTTGAGGCCCGGCTGCCACCGGCTGGTAGGACAAAAGATGTTGTGCAAGTTTCTCATTGCGAGCACGTACGACTATAATTGGAACACATGCCTATTGATTGCTTTGTACTTGGACACCGTTTTATTATTATCCGCAAATGCCCTGCTTGATTGTTACATGAGTTTCTCTCATCCATGCAACGCCCGTTATCCGTCCCCGTGCCTACAGTATTTTAATCCTGCTGTTTACTATAATCACTACTCGCTGTCTCTGTTACTCTGTCGTTGTTATTTCACTATCGCTATCGCTATAAAACTGTTACTATCGATAAACTCTTGCGAGCAAGTACTGTTTCCAGGTGCAGCTGAATTGACAACTCCGCTGTTAAGGCTTTCAAGTATTCTTTGTCTCCCCTTGTGTCGAATCAATAAATTGGGTTTTACTACCCGCGAAGACTGCTGCGATCCCCTATACTTGTGGGTTATCAAGCATCCCAAGCATAATAAAATTACATCAAGGTCCTTAGATCACCTAGAAACCACTACTGTCGTCGATGCGTCGTTGTCGCCGCTCCTTTACCGGAGCCAGCCTGATATTGTTGATGATAGTCGGGAAGTCTTCATGCACATGCCCCTAAGGACTAGTGCCCCAGAGCTGAAGTTGTCGCCATTGAATCCTTGAATTGATCTCGATCTTCTAGCATCAAACCTATAATACACGTAGACTTGATGAGATCCACCACTTCAGGGAAGCGGCGACCAGACAAATTCTCGCCATCCTCAACACCACCGGTGAGATCGCTGTCGACAAGGTGGGCGAGGAGGCTGGTATACCTTATTCTTGTCCCGCACAACACTGCCATAGCCACCATAACAACGATGTTGGTTGACCAAACTTTAACTTTAGGGACCCTTCTACAACGCCGAGCACATGTCTGAGGTCCCCCCCCCCCTCTCCAATCGCCGGAGCAGCTATCAGAGGAGGCGGGGACCCATCGATTCCCGATCATAGATCGCGAGAATGAGGGAAGATGGCGGCGACTGCTAGGGTTTTCCACCCTAGTCGCTCCCTATTTTTCGAGTTAGAGGCTTGTTGATGCTGGGTATAAAACAAGTATGGCAACATATATTAACAGCGGTGGAGCAAGTTCATGATTGGAGCCTGAGCAAGATGTGACTTGAACCAACTTCATATATACCTTACATGATGAAGCAAGGTGTATTACTATATATGTTGGCTCGATGCTAAGTGAATTGGGCATTGGGACCCGCACACCCTGCGTTCGGGACTTCCTTAAGAACAATGTGGAACTCTAGATCAACCGTCCTTACAAAAAAAATGTCATGAATTGTAGCATGTTATATCAGATGTAATCACGTGAATTGCTCAAAAGATATGAGATGGTGTTGCATTCGTGGAAAAATGCATGTTTTTATATGAGATTTGAGTGAGTGCGTGCATGTGTGTGTGCGTGAAAAATTATCCATGAATGTACAACAACAAAACTTTTGCACAACTTTACTACTATCCATGGAAAATTATCTCCTTTCAATTCCCCCACACTCCAGCCTAGTCCACATCACAAAACTAATAGGAGAAGCCATGTCGATATACTCCCTCCGTTTCATGGAACATGTTGGAAGTTTATCTATATTCGAACATATCTGAATACTAGTTAGTGGCTAGATATATTTAAATTTAGATAAATTCCTGGCATGTTTATGAGACAGAGAAAGTATATGTTTTTGTACGCTAAGCAAAAGTTCACTTTGGACTATTGGCCGCGGTATACCTGGCTTGGTAATCATGAGTACGTAACAGTTATCGCTAAAATAATATTGTCCATAACTTTACATGGATGCTCTTGATGACATGACTAAGAGAGACGACAATGCCAGCCTAACTGCCTCTATGTAGTGATGGCCTTGAGATATTTCGAATTAAAACAAACGAAATGAAACCAAAGAAGTGATCATCTATGCGTTCGCCTAATATATACTACCGCTCTAAGAAGTGAGCTTAGCTAACTTGGTTAGGAAAGTAAATGTACAACCCAGCCACCCAGATTCAAATACCCATAAACATGGATTTAGATTTTTATTATTTTTAAAAAAGATATACCGTTCTGAATATAAGAAATCTTTGAAGCAAGGAACATGATCTCACTGACTATAGCGACCATAACAGGGTGATACCTACTGATAACTATAATAGTTTTAAGACATGACTTGTGATAACATAGTCTGTATACATGATGATTGCGTCAACTTCTCGAGAGAAGACTGATGGAGACAATCAGACAAGGATAATGAATTAAAGAAAACTCTGATTTCTTATATTACGAGAGTGAGCGCTCTTACAACGCACACCTGCATCTTAGCAGAGTTGGAGGATAAATATTAATTAGCAGCAAGATTTGAACACATCTGCCTAAAGTGGATAGAGGTAATATTGCCTTTTGCAGACCTTTTCACAGATAAATGTAGGAGACATGTGAGCCTGCTTAGTTAAGCGTCAAAACACATATTGGCATCTACTATGTTCTCTTCTCCGCGAGTCCACAACCCATCCATTTGGCTATTCACGCTGTGAGGGCGGAGAGTTGCAAACCATGCTACTTACTTCTCCCTCTGTTCCACTAATATAATATTTTTTAATTTTTGTAGATTCATTTATTTTGGTATGATCTAGTCTACTTTTAATGGTGTGTATACCTAATTCACTCATTATGGTGTGTATACCTAATTCACTTTGAAGTATCTAAAACGTCTTATATTTGTGAACAGATGAAGTAGTGCATTGTCTCAATCAACAAACTTCCCATGTGTGTCCACTGATGAACCGTGTTGTTTTTTCGATATAACCGAACGAAGCCCGGTTGTCTGAAACCGTTGATGTTGCGAGACTGGCACAAAAAGGAAGAGTTCTAAAGATAAATCATCGATGGCGATATACTGAGGTAAAGTGTGATGTGATCTCAGTCACAAAACATAGGGAATTACTCTCTAAGGTCACATAGGACGATGCTTTAGATATGAACACGGGTTACACCATGCAACTTTGACTTTCACCTTTGGTATTCACATAAACGACTTCATGATAATAATGATGCTATGAAAGCATGTTTTCTAGTAGTAACAATTATGTGGTACCGTTTTCACCTGGTAGATCTAAGCAGGCTTTATTTTATATATATACAAGACAAACTATTGAAGTTAGGGATTGGGATCCCAACTTGATGACTAGTTGCCTTGTCAGTGGATAGGTGCTAGGACTATTAAGGACTCGTCTGCTACAGATAGATGCTGCTGCTACTACTATTACTAGCATAATAATCCTGCAGTCGCTATCAGCTGCACCTTCTTCTCAGTTCCCCTCCTCTGCTGCCGTCGCCCTCTTCAACCCACACCTAGCTCCTTCGACTAGGAATTAGTGAGCACGAGACGCCGGTGCATGTAGACATTTGCGTCGCGAGCAGCGACTAGTCTAGACTTGATACGGCTAATCACCGACTACGCGGTTGGGCCATTGACTTATAACGGAAACGCCAGGGAAATTACAATCTTCCAAAACGAGCACATATTAGTGATGGAGATAGCATTCACATGCTACGTCGAGTTACAGTAGATCTGGCCCAGGTCGATGCTGCCGTGTCGGCCAGGAAAGACCACTTCAAATGGTCCCGTGCCCCACCCAGGTTTCTCCAACCACAAACACGACAACTAGCAAAAGAGAAGATACAAAAGGACCATGTAAGTCCAAGAGAGTGTTGCTCCTCATCCTCTCATGTTTTTCCGAATATAAATGCCACCTCTCGTCCACAGCAGTTAAAGGTTAAGGCATCAAACAGAAAATGAAATTTTGGCAGCACTCAGATGATAGATTCCAAGAAGCTGTGTGTACAATCGGTTTTTCCAAATCATCCATGATGAGAGATGTAGACGGTTCATTGGTACGGATACTGTTCAATCACCTATGTGAATGAGGCTCAAGCCCAAATCAGCCACCAAAATATATAGGAGAATACTACTACAAGCATTCAAAAAGGAAAATATTTCCACCATGTGCTCCATTCCGAGAGGGCAGCCAATCAAATGTATTGCTTGCACAGGATAAACATGGAGAAAGTTCCTAGCTAATGCGAGGTGTATATGTTGAAATGGCACAAAAAATCAGCAATAAATAAGTACTGAAAAACTCCTATTATTTGTAATCCAGAATTCCTGATGGGTCTTTCAGTCTTTCTTGGTCCATGTATACCAACCTTCATATGGAATACCGATCTACCATGGCAACACTCACCGCCTATGCTTCGTTGGGCTGGGAACATTTGGCAACACATTTGAAAATTTGAAGTTGCCAGTGAACATAGCTTCTTTATCTGTTGTTCAAAAGTTCAGGAATAGAAGAACTTGGTGAGATTAAATATTCAAGAGATTTTTCAATTAATATACAAGAAAAGGATGTTAGTTTGTGTGTGCACACGGGTGTGTGGTTTTTTGTAAGGATGTGTGTGTGTGTGGGCGTGCATGGGAGAGGGAGGGAGAAAGGATAGAATTAGTCAACACTGACCTGTCAATGATAGACAAGTTGCCTCCCTTCGAGTATATCTTGCCAATGCCTGAGATTCAAAAGAACAGGTAAGTCTTAGGTTTTGTGAAATACGATAGGTCATCAGCTACTTTCTAAAGTTGTCTACATCAGAAAAGGGACTTGCCTGGACAGCAGGAATAGCAGCTGCATCCATTGGCTGTGAAGCTTCGTCAGCGTACACATTCCTAAGAATTCAACACAAGTAACTATCACACATAATGGCATGGTGTTTGATTCTGAAAGAAATACAACACCATAATTTAAGCGACTACATCACATAATTACTATGGTGCAGTAACGATAAGTTACGGCAAAATCAGAAGTACTCATAACATTTATTGCAATATCTGTGTGCATGTTCCTTAGAGTACAATCCAACATACCTCCAAATGATAAAACTGCCAAAAGAGATCTAGAGTAGTCTGTCGTATAGTTAAATGATACAGCATGATGTTTACAACCGAAGTCTATTGATATATGCCATGTCTGGACCAAAAAATAAAAGCACCAATGCTCATCTTCCAGCTGATTCTACCAAGATCGTCATATGCCAAAGTGGATAACTAAGTTCGGACAACCTAGCTGTCGAAGTTACTAGTTGTGTATCTTTCAATGGATTGGCACAGAAGTAAGTAAAGTGCACAAGGAATTCCGCATGGGTAAAAACTGCAAGGTGAGGCAGTTAGAAGGGGTATGACAAAAATACTCTGCTTCCACTGATCCAATTCAGCACAGAATTCACCATTCCAGCATTCATCCTCAGAACAACTTTTTAAAAAGAGCAGATTATTTTGGTGCCAGTGCCCCATATTTAACTAGTCAAACCACGCATCCTAACTTTGATTAAGAATTGACAGGTTGCTAAAGTATTCCCTCCGTCTAAAAATAGGTGTCTCACTTTTGTCAAGATACGGGTGTATCTAGATGCATTTTAGTTAGAGATACATCCGTATCTAGATAAAGTTGAGACACCTATTTTTAGATGGAGGGAGTACAATCATATAACTATGGTGTTCATTAAGTTAATTCATGACATCTCTCAGCAATTTAATAAGAAAGATGACATAATAAAACAGGAAAAACATGACACACCAACCAATTCCTAGAGGCCTAGACATAAGGCATCAAACAGAAAGCTGATAAGATCTGCCCTGAATCAACGTTCACCCAAGATGAATCAATTATTTATGCACAACTGCGCAAACACTTGGTAAAACTATATGATTTTATTGTTTGCCAGTAATATGCAAAGCTGTCATCTACATGTAAAAAATATCCAGTTGAGATTACAACAAAAGCAGAATTAGGTTCTATAGTTAATCTACACTTCTAGTGAAATTATTGCTTTCCTTGATAAACCATTTTATTTTGCCAGAGAAGTCTTTAATTTCAACAATATTGTACTGTCTTATCAAGGATATTGAATGACCGGTAAGCTACACATGTTTTATCGTCTGGCCGATAGGTGCAATTAACAGATTGAACAAACATCAGCTTAGATAATTAAATCTCTTGATTTAACTTACTTAACGTGTATTATGCTATTATTCGTATTCCTATTATTACTGGGGAAGACCATGTTACCGGTTATGTGTCGGATATAAAATCAAAAGGAAAAGTCCGATAAGATGTTGAATCATTAGACCTTGGGACCCATTTTCATCTTTATGCCACAATCACCTATAGATTTAGAGAATATAACTAAGTAATTACCTCCAGATGATATCTACAAGATCATCCTGGCTTGCTTCTTGGCTCATTGCAGTATCATATTTCACAATGTTCCCATAGAATATTTTCTCTAGCTCTTTCATCCATTTTGTCAATAGCAAGTTAACCTGTAGAGGCACTAGTATGTCACACTTTTTTCACCAGAGATAGCATGCACAAAGAGAAGTATGTATCCAGACCATGCAAGAAGAAGTGAAAAGATGCCCAAACACTATGGATTCCAGGCATTAACAGATTATTTGCATTTGTTAATCTAATGACAAAAAATGACAGCAATGTCTTTTCAGAATTGCAGACATAATACCAGCTTTTTTCTCACAAGAAAAACATGGTCTTTTTACTAATCAAAATGGGTTAATAAGCTGCATCAAGTTAGTCTTTTAGTCTGGTATGTATAATATGGTGATTCCATTTCCCCGTGCCGCAAACAAGCAACCATAAAAATGACAGTACAGATACAGCCAATGCAAAATACAGTACAAATACAAACTAGTAGAAATAAAAGGAAGAGCATCACCACATCATAAAATATCCAAACTTTTGCTAATTCATTGTAATGGAAACTATGATATTAAGAAGCCACCTACATCTAGTGATCTAGGTGATGCTTCTTGAGACAATTCTAACCCTGGACAGACAACAGTTTTCCCGCTTGACTCAAGTGTGGTGGCGTGGTCACATAGTTTGATGGTACTGCATCTAAGGGTGGTGCACTGCTGATACACACTAGTTTGGTTCATTTGTTAGCCTCTTACTAAAGTGGATTCCATAGCCAAATGAAGACATATCAGTGTGTATACTAATTTGTAGTCACATATGTATCACATTTCTGGTAGATAATAATATTATAAAGATGCCTGGCCTCACATGTATGCGATGTTGCTAATCAATAGTAGTTCATTAGGGCAATCACTAAGGACTAAAACTGTCAGATTTAATAGTCAAGAAAACAGGAAATGCATTGATAATTTAACCTGGGACGTATATTACTCTTTAAAATTCTGGACAACATACCCCAGCTTTAGAAACTCTGAGCTCTACATCATGGTTGTAAGTTTCATAGATGTACTGTCCAAATTTAACACCATCCTTCCCTTCTTCCTTCAAGCGACGTAGAACGAGCCACATATGGAGAACAAGCAATGAAAAGGTTGTTTTAAATGTTTTCTCCAACTGAAACACTGCAAAAGAGAGACACAAGAAATTGATGTCTACATAAATATAAGCATAAAAAATGAAACGACATGGTTAACTTCTATTCGATGCAACGGACATGCTATGACAACCCAATTTGATTAACAATAAGAGGCTACAAAGTATTCACAAAGCAGTTAACAAAATGGTTTTCACAGTGATAGCTGGTAAGTGTTTGTTGACGTAACACCTTAGCAATAACATCACATATTAATTGAACTTTAATGTGTTCAGAGTCTCAGATGCTAAGGTATTCACCTTCCCTGAACATACAAAAATGGCAAAATGCAACGTACCTATATAAACAAGATTATAAGATAAAGTGATTCGGTGAAGCAATCATGCAATTTCTGGAAACATGATGTAGGCAAGGTTCAAAAGAGCGCTAAGCGAGCTGTGAGGCTCTGCCTAGAGGAACTACTGCTTAAGCGAGCTTAAGCACCGCTTAAGCGTGCATGGCAAAACAGACATATGTAAGCCTAAAATAGGAAATATTGAATAACCTCACGTAGTTCTGTGTTATTTCTGGTCCAACAAAAGGCCCAACACGATGCCTCTTGCTTCTCAGGTCGTAGCCAAACACATGACCCCCTCCAAAAGGCCCAATAACCTCACGCACTGCAAAAAATCGATCCCCTCGTGCTTCCCAGCCTCCCAGATCCCAGGTCGTAGCCGCCACTCACGCACGCCCGCCTCTCTCACTTTGATCCCCTCGATCTGGACGGGAAGGGGACGAGGGGAACGAGCTGCTGGAGGAAGGGGACCCTGTCTAGGAGTCCTTGAGGAAGATCTAGAGGGCGGCGCGAAAGAGGAGCTTGACCAGCGGCGCGGAGGAGCTCCAGTGGTGTCGCTTCTTGCTTCTGCCTTGACACGGGAGTGGAATTGGGATGAGTACCGAATTCCTAACCCTAACCCTCTTGCTTCTGCCTCGACACTGCGTGAGAGCCCGCCTCCACAGCTCATCCTCGCTTTTCCTCTCGCTCAGGCCGAAAGTTGAGCAGAAGGGCTCCGCTTAGCTCTAATCTAGGCTTAAGCGTACGCTCAGGAACGCTTTTTTGAACCATGGATGTAGGTGGACACTAATGCTCTAGTAATCAGCAATAGAGAACTTGTATGATCAGAACATTATTTTATTTCTGAACAGCAAAATGTTCATTAATCTTTTGACTTCCAAATCAAGCTACGAATTCACTGAAGTTAGTGCTCCTCTATGTACCAGAACTAAAGCTGTACAAGCCCAGACGTTTATCTCCTTCAGCTTTACAAAACCCAAGAACTTGTAAAGCATCCTCTCTGAGCATTTCAAATATCAGAATTTAAGTTCTATTGCTAAATCAATGTCAATACCAATCACGCAGAAAGGCATGAATAATAACTAGCAGTATCTTCTCTGAGTAAGTAATGGAGTATGCAGATCTAGTCCTAATCGAAAACAGAAACAACCAGACAAAAAAAAACACCAAATATAAAATGATCAATGAAATGTTGGACATAAGTGAAAAGGAAGCAAGTTCACCAACAATCACAAAGGTATACCTTCATAGATATCAGGCCTGTCGACATGAGAAGTGATGCGGTGATAAACAGCATTTGCTCCTCTGATGGACTTGCTTTGCTTACTGTAGAAGAGCAGCAGCGTGAGCATGAAGCGCTTGATGCCCTCATAGTGTGGATCTTCGGCTCTAAGAGGGGAGTCAGCAGGCAGCGCCAGTGAACAAGGCTTGGACAGGAACAAGGAATTCACTCTGACCTAGAAACCAAAGAATTCTTCCTTAACAAATGACGTATATGAGTTACAAATATATCTAATTATTAATTAAGCCCATGTACCTTTGCAGTAGGTGGGATATGCAGGTATACAGTAAGTAGCTATGAATATAAGTAAGTAAATGTTTTGAGTGTGTAAAAGTAAGCGGCAAACTTGTTTGATGATGCCATAAAATACTTCCATTTCTAAGTATGCATACTCATGAAATGGGTGTCATTACAGATCAAAAGCTTCAACAAACATAACACTTGTTTGTGCCAATTTCTTGTAATCAATCTAGTGTTGCTACCTAGATTGCAGCCATCCACGAACCAAAATAGGAAATAAACAACATATGAGAAAGCCGAGAATAATGCAGAAAGATGGAAAGCACATATCAACCTCGTGAACATTTTCAATGTTGGAACTCTAACTTGGACCGCACTAATGAGCCCCCGACAATGCAGGTTAACTTTGCACGCGAGGCCCCTCTATCTTTTTCGTTGTTGTACAGAGCATTACAGGAATGAGAAAAGCTCTATAATAAGCAGCGCTTGATCCGTGGTGTTAGCTCGCCCCTGAAGTCTCAGAGCAGCACACACAAGGATAACTTAAGTAAACCAAGCTACTCCCTGCTAACCCTTGGCAGAGGAACACCCCAGAACAATTACACAAATTGGATAGCTGATCCAACTGCAACCTAGGTGGAGATGCAGGAATGCCACGACCCAGCCACTCACATCTAGAAACCCTAATAGGTACTTGCAACATCGATTCGCCCTGGACACATGCCATGTTCTAAACCCCAACCAAATCCGCCAGATCACACTATGAGCCCAACATTAGGCGGCGAAAATGTCGTCGCTGGGATGCGAGAGCGGCTGTCCGTACCTCGGGCCTCGGCCCCACGGCAGCGGCAAAGGGGGCGGCGCTAGGGCTGTGCGACGTGGCGGTGGCGGCGGCGGCGGCCTTGGCGAAGTTCCTCGACAGCGGCTGAGGAAGAGGCGAGGGCCCCTTAGAGAAGGCCCTGGGGAGGAGGTGGGAGTCCGCCGCGGCGGAGAGGCGGGATGCGACGGCGCGCCACCGCGACATGGCTTCGCGCTTCTGCTCGCGCTTCGGAGCCGCCGGGGGAGAGAGCGGTGCCGGTGCGGTGCGAGGGCGTGGAGAGGATCGAGGGAATGGTTATGGCTACGGACACGCCGCGCGGGGTCCAGCCACAGGGACAGGGGCGGGTACCCATCTCGCCGCTGACACGTGGGCCCATTCGTTCCCCTCGTCTACGACGACCCCAGGCTGTGGCTGGGCTCGGTCCACATCGGCTCGTGCACCGGGCTCACGCACGCAGAACCCCCATCGGTTCCCCTGGCTTTGCTTATCCCGTCTGCTTCTTTCTCTTCACCTGAGTCCTGAGAAGTGCGGGGGAGCCGGCGCCGCTACTGGAGGAGAAGGAGAAGGAGATGGAGCTGGTGTCCTCCTCCCGCTCCATCCTATCCTCTTGCAACCGTGAGGCCTCGCCTCCCCCTCCCTGTACGGCTCTGGTTCTTGCTCATTTCCTCATTTTCTCGCGCTTCTTGCAGGATTGGTCGCTCCGTCCAGGACAGCTGCGAAGCGCGACGGCAAGAGGGGATTAGTATGGTAATCAACAACTATGTGTTATGCTGAACTCTTAGAAAAAAAACTCAACATCTCTGTTTTTTTGGATCCAATAGGAGTCCCGCTGTCTGTAGGAATTCGATAGGAATTGCAGTTGTTGAGCGCAACCTTGATTACATTAAACCATCAATGTCAGACCATTAGCACATTAATTAGATCCTAGCTTCTTAGTCAAGTCAAACGGTTTGTTAATTGGTAGGATAAAGCATCGTTCCGAACTGCAGAATGGCGTCTTCGAGCTCTGCTACTCTTGTATACCATGAATAGGAGCTCTACCCATTTCATCGCGCATTTAGTTCCGGGCGGACTCTGATTCTTAAGACTATATATTCTAGTTACAGTGGTTCCGATAATGCCTTAACATAATCCCTTTTCTGTGCAAACCATCCAGTGTCTTGAGTGGCGAGCCAGGGGGATGCAGTACTGAGCAGAAAGGTGCGGTGGAGGGGAGGATCAGGAGGCGTGCAGCTCTTGCTCTGCTGCTAGCTACACCGGCGCTGTCGGTATCGTTCTCGGCTCATGGGAAGACCAAAGGCATGAACCCTTACGACGAAAGGCGCTTGCTTCAACAGAACAAGAAGATTCAGGAGGCCAACCGTGCTCCTGATGATTTCCCAAGCTTCATCAGAGAAGGTGAGAAACCGGTCTCTGATGATGCAGGTTGTGTGTTTATCTTTGTTTCCATTGTACAGCATACCTGGTAGTTAATGGCGCAGTTTTCTTAGATATAGTTTGCAACTGAATATACTTGGTTCCATGTGATTTCAAGAGAATTTGGGAAGTCCAAACTAGACAAGCGACCAACTTGCAAATTTTTCGCTTACACAAACATCAATGGATTTATAACCTTATTTTTGTGCCTACAATTATTTATTTGCAAGTCAAATGCAAATTCTCAGATCATCAGCATTTTAAAATTTTGGTTGATGCTTGCTGTGCGTAAAATTTTCAGATCATCTAGACGCGTTTTAGTGTGTTGATACATACGAATATAGACAAATCTGTGACACTTATTTTGGAATGGAGGAAGTATCTTCTAATTCTGGAACCTGAATGTTAAATTAACCTTCCGGAAATAAGCTCTGCTCTGTTCTCCTGAATATTGCACTGTATTGACTACATGCATTTCAGGTTTTCAGGTCAAAGTAGTGACACCTGAGAACTACATAACTCGGGAGTCCGGATTGATATATGAAGATGTAAAAATTGGTACAGGCGATTGCCCACAGGATGGTCAGCAGGTTCTTCCGTCCCAGTTACACTTCTTCTTTTCTTGTCTGAATTATGTCTGAGCTGTCATTCATTTTTCTTGGGATATCAGTCAACTGTTTGTTGTGCTCCACATCTGATATGCTATGTGCAAATATGTTTAACATAACCTTTCAATCTCATACTCTCATATTGTTGTTAAGCATGGACTAGTTGGTTCTTCCACTGTTATTCACTAAATGGTGATTAGGGATGTTTGGATAATAATGTTGAAGTTACATTTTTAACTAATAAAAGTCTATATCTAGACAAGGAATTCACTTTTTTTTGTACAATAAGTGACTAATATAGGGAACTATCGTTAGTGTATAAGTATTTGTAGAGTTTTTTTGAGATAATAAGATATGTTCTAAATCTATTCTACTTGCATGATTCTGACATCCATCATCCCAATTACAGGTTATATTTCACTATGTGGGCTACAACGAATCAGGACGAAGGATAGATAGCACCTACATCCAGGGCTCGCCTGCCAAAATTCGGCTAGGCAACAAATCATTAGTTCCAGGAAAGTATTCACTAGTTACATACTATCTGATTTAACTATACGCCTTAGCTATCTCTTGGGCCTCAATGTCAGTAGGTTTTGACTGGGCTTGAAAAACCATCCTGAGTATGGTTGGTCCCTTGGATGAACTTCTCGGGACATAACGCTGTAACAATTCAACTCATTACTCATTACATGCTTTTCTGATGCAGGTTTTGAAGAGGGGATTCGGGACATGAAACCAGGTGGAAAGAGAAGGCTTATTATACCTCCTGAGCTTGGTCCTCCTGTAAGTTTTTGTCATTTCTTGCGGAAGGATTTCACTTACTAATGTATTTTTACCTTGTTCTTTCTGTACTTGCTATTGCACAAATCAGTAATTATCACTGGCATTTTCCTGACATATTCAATACTTAAAAGTACATAGATATAGAACTGGTGAATAATACCGGATGCTTACAACGTATTTGGTAGAGGCCAAGAGTAATTTGATACAACAACTTGTTTTAAGATAGATTGCAAACAATGCTGGTTGCATCGGGCATGCATTATTTCATGGATCGTATTAGTACGATTCATTTCTTATGGAACCACTACTGTACAACAATATTTAGGAATACAAAATAAAGCAAAAGAAAAAAACAGAAAAGAAAGAAAATTAGCCCAACAATGGCTGTAGTCTGTAGACAAGAGTAGACATCCTGCATTACAGTAACTGTACACTGTGTGAAAACAAGATTATTCCTGTCCATCCAAATGCAATTTTTATGGGCACGTTATTTTCATAGGCGCGATATAGATAATCTTTGCCGTGAGACTGCAATATCTCATGGATATATTATCTGAAGAAGCTCACATCTGGACAAATAGCTTATGGAAAGCAAATGATAAATGAGAGGGATAAAATAGAGGAGTTCAAAATTATCTCTATATAAATTTCATCGAGCGCACCGAATTAGCTTATAGTGGTTGCAACACAAATTTTCCCTCCGTTACATCATGTCTTTGGTGTAAGAACAGTCCCAGTCACTCTTAGCAGCAAAGATGATACACTGTTTCTGACATTGGTCTTTCACCTGCTGAAGGTTGGGCCATCTACTTTCTTCAGCGCCAAGCAGTTCGAAGTATTTGATGTTGAGCTACTCTCGGTGGAAGACTGCCAGCGGAGGACGATAGGGTTCTACTCTGATGTTGTCTGCAGTTGATCATCTGATCTCTTAGACCCCAACGGGTGCAGCATTTTCCTCCTGCAAGGCTGCAAATCTGTAGGAAAAAATTTAGCTGCTGCTGTAAATGCCAGCTTTAAAAAAAAGGTAAAGGGAAAATGAAAGAGGGAGGCAGGAGAAAAAAAAAGCTGTTGTTCACCCTGAAAAAAAAGCTGTTGTACATGCCAACTCCAAATGCCAATGGAGGAAGGCAGGAGACTGACACGGGTGTGTGTATTCATTAGTAAATGTCCACTTTGCGACCTCCTCTCAGCTCTCACAAAGCACACAGAGGCGGCGCTTTCCGAGGTTAACTTTGTGTAATGTAAGACCTCTGCCTATGTTAGGAGAACCTGGTTGGTGTTGTCAAACTCATTCTGCTCTGCCCCTCTCCAACCTCCTCCGCCATCATGGTAGGTTGCTTCACCTCTCTTGTCCTCCTCTTGTGCACTCCACCACCCTGGATTTGACACGAATTTTTGCTGTATGTTTCATACATGTATCTATATTTAATGAAACATTCTTATGTCTAACAGATCAGATGTATCTATATTGCTGCCTAAGCTTGTTTCATTGCATCCGTTTTGGTTGTACATTTATACAACGGGTGTCAGAAGTCAGAAGTGTCTATGATAAACAAGTTTGCTTCATCTATTCATTCATTCTTGCATGTGTTGTTTTCCATGCCTTCCTTTGCACTCAAAGGTAAATGCTGGCAGATGTTGCATAGACACAAAATAAATATTGCGCATACTATAAGTTCATAATGTATAATCAGGTAGCTCTAAAAGAGCCATGCACGTGCAATATTTTCCTGTTCGTAACATATGCAAAATATTGTCTTATTTGAACATTTTGTTGCAAGTGACACAATGTTTCAAATGGATCATGAGGTGGACTTTCGGCTTATAGTGTTTCTCATTCCAAAGCTAATTTTGCACAGTCAAGAATCACATTAGAGTATAGTGCGACAAATCTAGTGCGATGTTCTGGCTCCTGTCTCTAGTTAGTCGATTTTTTTGAAAAAACATAGCTCAAGTATGGCATATATCAGTTTCAAAATGTTCTGAATTTTTCTCGCCGGTAGTGTTCCGTTGAATTATTTGTAACAGTTTGGGATAGCCAAAAAAAGGTTGACTCTAAATAGATAAAAAAATCTCTATTTGGCTCCTATTTTTCCGAGTTTCTTGAGTTTTGAAAAATAAAGTTTGAGTTTTCTAAAAACGGATATCCGGGGAGCTCAAGATCTGTGACAATTATGTCGGTGAAAAATCTCGTGAATACGGAGATTGGACCGATGTGACTTGTGAGCAGATGTCTTAAGGCGAAAATGGAGCATGTTGCGTAATCGGACGGCTACGAGCTGGCTGTGTTCCTTAGGTCATGTACTACGTCGCGCCGGTTCAAAGAAATATGTGTCAGAAGTTGGAGAAGTTGGAACCCCTATATGCATGTTGCTATGTATATGTTATCATCAGATTTTAACCAAATCTGGAGATGGGCCGTGATTAAACGGGCTTAGGGAATATGCACGGAAAAATATTCTTGAACCGGCCTTGTATAAGAAGTTTGGGCTAGATTGCCCGTGTATCTGTAAATTATGGTAGGTTACGTGTCGGATAGAATTAAGAGATAGAGTTTAGCTCGTACACAGTTGGGTTTATTCCCAAGTTAGAAAGTCTACGGACTATAAATATGTATCTAGGGTTATTGAGAAAGGAGGACGATCACGTTCACAACAAATCAATCTAGGCGCATCGCCACCCCTTGTTTCGAGGGTTTCTCCCGGTAAGCAACATGCTACCTAGATCGCATCTTGCGATCTAGGCGATATCAGTTTATTCGTTGTTGGTGTTGCTCGTGCCGAAGCCTTTTGATGGCGAGCAACACCCTTATCTTAGATGTTTTGGGGCTGACGTCGATGCTTTCACGATATGCTTGCTTAGCTACGCGGCCCCTCGATATCTAGCTGCCCTTACACCTATCTTAGGTGTAAGGGCAGCATCTTGCTTGTTCTTTGTTTAGTAGATCTAATCCGTTATAGTTGTTCATTGTTCTTCAAGGATTTGTTTGATATCCGCATGATTAGGCCTTATAAACGGGTTGAACGATCCGGTAGCGCGTAAGGTGTGGTTTATTTAGCCCTAGAGGGATTGTTCCGGGGATCAACTTCATGTTGGTTTTTAGGCCTCTTTAGGGCTGGTTTTCCGTCATCTTACGTACCTGCTAGGCTCAACTACGCGTAGGATGTTCCGGTTATGCGGTGAAAACCCTAGACTATCGTAGATTAGTTTAACTCAATATTGATTAAGCATGATCCCCATGTCATTGTAAATCCAACATAAACCATGGGGCAATCGGCTCTTTGAGCCGATCCACAGGGCAACCTAAGAGCCGATCGGGGCTCGTATTTAATGTTTACGTGTTTGCCATGCAGGAAACTAATCGAAGCAATCCATCACCTTCCTGACCAGGTATAGGTCAGGTGGCACGCCCTCGCAAACGCCAGGACGTGTGCCGGAGCATTGCGGGCCGTTGCCCGAGGGACCAGGATCCACCAGCAGTCCTGGGAGCCTCCCGGCTCTACGGTGTTGCCCGTCGCTGCTCGCCGGTGGGTTTTGGTAGGCAACACATTCTGGCATGCCCGGTGGGACACTCTACAGCAACCACGTCGACATCTGCAGCAACCATGTCTAAAGCTGCGGATGAGGTGGTGGGCGAACCAGTCACGTACGCAGATCTGCCTGAGGAGCACAAGAAGAAGTACGATGAGATGAAAGCCATCTTGGAAGCCGATCTCATCGGCTCCTTCATGAGGACCCGTTCACATGGCATCAGGTGGAAAGTGTTCTCCCCCGAAGGCGCTCTTGATGAGGTAGACCTGTCTACCTCTTCAGAGGAACGCACCAGAGCTCTACGTTAGGAAATTAATTACATGGTCGCTCATTCTCTACACCGCCATTCTGAGAGCTTGGTGAACGCCTTCGAGCGCGTTGCGGTTCGTGTGGTGCAGGAAATCATGAAGCATCAGTACTCCCCGTCAGGACCTGCCCTGGGGACTCACCAGGGAGAGATACCGCTCCAGATTAGAACGCCGCTGCCATTCGCGCTTGCAGCGCCAGAGCTACCGGGTTCGCCGGCGTACGTCGTCTACAAGGTGGGAGGCGATCCTAGCGATTGCCAATTCCTGTACGAGCCGCCTAAAGAGATCCCACATGGATACGTGTGCACATACGTGCCGGACTGCAATGCCTTGGCACGCACGAACTCGGATCGCACCAACAGGGATTTCTGGAGCAGACGCTGACAAACAGGCATGGCTAGCTAAATATGCCACCGGAACGAGTCATGAGAACTCGGTCCCTACTGCTAATATCATGGAACAAATCAGCACCATCTTGAGAGACTAGTTCGGCATCTTGCCGAAGAGGAAAACAATCGGCTATTCCAAGCCGTACCCCGACGAGTACGATCTGATCCCGCTGCCACCCAAATATCGGCTCCCTGAATTCTGAAAATTCAATGGAGCAGAAGGGTCTAGCTCGATTGAGCACGTGAGCCGATATTTGGCACAGCTGGGCATGATTTCAGCGTCAGACCCGTTACGAGTGAGGTTTTTCGCACAATCTCTCACGGGATCAGCCTTTGGATGGTACACCTCATTGCCACCAAACTCAGTCCGGACGTGGAAGCAACTGGAGGAGCAGTTTCACGTGCAATATCACTCAGAAGCTACCGAGGCCGGCATTGCCGATCTAACACAAATGCGGCAGAAGCGGGGCGAAACGAGTGTCCGAATACATTCAACGTTTCAGGATCGTTAGGAACCGATGTTATTCGGTTCGTTTATCCGAGAAAGAAGCAGCCGAACCGGCAGCATTGGGCCTCGCAACGCCGATCAAGGATCCGGCTTTCCAAGCGCAGTACAGTTCGGTGTCGCACATGGTACGTAAACTCACATCGTATGAGCAGCGGCACCCTGAATTGTACCAGGACATGAGGTTCAAGCGTCCGGTAGGCCCGGTCGAGACGAAGAAGCTGAAGTTTCGCGAAGACCTGGAAATGGCCGTGGCTGAATGGGCTCGGGGGGCAAATCCCGTGTCCTGCAAATGGGTAAAACCACAAGGGCCTGCAAAAGGGTTTGACTTCGATTTGAGCAAAGCTGAGCAGATATTCGATCTATTGCTTAAGGAAAAACAGCTGAAGTTACCCGAAGCCTATAAAATCCCTACGGCACAAGAGATGAACGGGAGGCCGTACTGCAAATGGCATCACTCGTTCACCCATACCACCAATGACTGCAAGGGGTTTCGTCAGCAGATCCAAACGGCGATAGAACAAGGTCGACTGCTCTTTGGGCAGTTTGCCATGAAAGTGGACACACATCCGTTCCCTGGCGTCAACATGGTGGAACCAAATCACTCCGCGAGGCGTCGGCTAAATTTCTCGTTCGATGTTAACATGGCAGGGCCTGCACGCCCCCATGGCAAGGATAAAGAAGAAAGCAGTCACTCCCGCGGCAAGGAAAAGGAGGAGGCCGATCCACGCGACCGGCCCCGATATGATGACAGACGGTACCTCACCGAGGAACAAGTGAGAAGCGTGCGATATCAAAAACCACTCTCCACGCATCTCCTTAACAAATATGAGTATCAGTATGACCGACGTCGACAGAACGATAGAGATGACGAGAGACATCATCGGTCTGACGTAGACAATGGAAGACGTCGTCGGTATGATAGAAACGACGAAGGATATGAGCACCGCGCTAAGGGGAGGTCAAGGGAGCAGGAAGACATGGATAGACACTGGGCTGCCCCTTCTTTAAACACTGTTGGGATTCAGGAATGAGCCGATTGCCCACGATCGACAACTGCCCGGAGTGTAGACGGCAGAAGAGGGACGCTGGAGAAGTTTCAGTTTTCAAGCGTCTAGGGCCTCTCCCACCACAGAACAAATGAGCTGAGTCATCTCAAGATGAAGACTTTGAGGAGTCAGAAGAGGAAGAAGAGGATAGGTACCACCGGCCAAGGTGGTGCCCTGATGGACTCAGCCACTCCCAAAAGCGTAGGGTTCAGCGGCTACGTAGCTTGGAGCAAGCCGAAGCGCAATATTTGCACACGTTGAGGAAAGCGCGGCCCGATCTGGCCGTGAAAATTCAGCAGACTTTGGACGAGGAGAGTCGTCCACCAAAGAAAGTGTGGCGCCCCAAGCAAGTAAAAGCCGATGGGAGTACATCGGCGGGCACAAACATGGTGTTCATACTTCCGTCGGAGTTCCATCCGCCAGGAACTGAGGAAGTGCCGATAGCACAGTTTGACTGCGGTCCACGGCCAGTCATCTTTGAAAAGCCACGAGAGAAGGGCTACAAACATATGAAGGCCCTGTACCTAAAAGGTTATATCAATGGTCATCCTGTCGGCAAGATGTTGGTTGACACGGGAGCGGCAGTCAATATAATGCCATATTCCATGCTACGGCGTCTGGGACGCTCCAGTGCAGATCTAATCAAGACCAACGTCACACTGAACGACTTCAACGGCCAAGCATCAGGGACGCAAGGCGTTCTGAACGTGGATCTAACCGTAGGTAGAAAAACCATCCCAACAACGTTCTTCATCATCGACAGCAAGAGCACCTACGCTGTCCTGCTAGGGAGGGATTGGATTCACGCCAACTGCTGCATTCCATCTACAATGCACCAATGCCTGATACAATGGGATGGAGATGACGTGGAAGTCGTGCATGCAGACGACTCAATCGATGTCTCAATAGCCGGCATGAACATTTGGGACTCGGAAGACCAAGAGCCGCTCTCTGGAATCAGTTTGGACGGCTGTGATCGCATTGAGGTGACAAAAAACGGGGTGAGGCTGGTCTTATCCACCGGCCTGGTAGAGTAGCAAGAGCAACATCCATCGACATACGTGGCAAGGCCGATCCCTGCGCTCGGCCCCAAAAATAAAAAGCAAGGATCTCACCTCAGGCATGTCACGTAGTCGTGGTAGGAAGACTCCCTCGTGTAGGGGAGCACAAACAAGTTGTAAGCCTTCATTGAGCAATTCAATCAACAAGGAGGCCGATTCCAGCAATCGGCCAAAATTATCCTCGCTATACGCTCTGCCTGTGTTCAGCATCGATCTAACAGGCGACGGAAAGCTAGGGTATGGGTTTACGTCTACTGATGAGCCAAAAGAGATCGACATTGGTCTTGGGGATAAGCCATGACCAACATTCATCAGCAAGAGCCGATATCTTCAATCACTTGAAAGATTCGGCTCGGGGGGCACCTATTATGAGATAACTGACGGAAATATGGAGCCGATGCACGAAATCGGCCCCAGTAAAAATATATATATATACAGGATACAAGTATAGCCGATGCACTGACATCGACTTTAGAACTAAAAAGTCGATGCACAGCCATCGACTCTAGAGGTACAAGCTCAATAATGCAGTTTTCAGATTACACAGGGAGGTTCTACTGAAGGAATGTCTCAAGGGCATGGAGGGCGTCAGCACGAACACGATCCACCTCGGCGATTTCGGCCTCATCATCTTCGTCCTTGCCTGCCACCAGCTGATTGTTCAGGGCACGTATTTCGGCCGGATCGGTTTTCGGCTCGCTTTGAGGCCTTCGCTTCTTCGTGGGAGTGGGCAATAAGAGCTTCCTTATCTTGGATGAGCTGTTTGGTTGCCCGGACCCTCTCTTCAAGGGCTTCCAACTCCTTTCGCAGGGTCTCAAGTTCAGCAGTGCTGACAGAGGTGTCAGTTTTAGCGTCCAGAGCTGCCTTCTTCTCATTAAGCCGCTGACATTTGTCTGCTATATCGGCTTTCAACGGGAGCTGGGTGTGGCGTAAGTCGATTCTCTGACGAGCCAACTTCACCCTTGACCTATAGGCAGACAGAGTCACAACTGGCCAGAGTTCCACCTGCAACGTCACCGGGAGATGAGGCTGGATGTCTTCAAGAATGCTCTTCACTTCCTCGAGGTCTTCAACCAATGTCTCAACTGAGGAGGAGAGCAGGGCCTTGAGATGCTGGAGTTGGCCATGTGTAGCGCTAGGTCCTGGCTCTTCACTTGCTTTAAAAGTAGCCGGTTCGATGGATTCAAGGTCGAACGTTAGCAAACTTGAGAGGTCATAACCCTGACAAACAACAAGAACAACGTCAGGATACAGCAAAAGAGAAGGGTAGAGCTAAGGGAAAGGACTATACCTCTCCTAAGACCAGAGGAACAGCCGATGAAGAGGTGATCGGCTCTTGTGTTTGTACTGTGGGCTTGGCCAAGTCGGCAACCTTGTCAGCTACACTTTTAGAAGTTGCTAAGTCCAGGGTGGCGGATGGCATCAGTACCTCCTCGACTTCCCCACTAGAGGTGTCATCAGTCTGCAAAGGAAGTGGTTAGCCGATGAGAACAGCAATGGGTTAGCATGAAATATGAGCCAAGGAGAGTATGGAGGGGAATTACATTTGAAATCTCCTGGTCTAATGAAGAGGCTTGCGGTTCCTTGCGAGCTCTCTTGATGCATCGGCTCTTTGTGCGTAGACTACCCTGCCCTGTTTTGGTAGGAGTTTGGGAAGCAGCAGGTTCAGGAGCCGACCTTTTCTTAGAAGCCGACGGTGGCAGGTCTGGCTGGCTCTGCATGGTGATTTTTCCAGAATTGCCCGGGCTCGAGTCCCTTCGACTGGACTGTGTATCCTCACTGGAGTTTTCTTCAGTAGAGGCCTGTAAAAGAAATACAAGCATGTTACAGAAAAGCCTAGAAGGACAGATGAAATCAGCCAAGGCATGGACCAACTCACGTGCAAACTTTCTTGAGCTGGAGTAGGGCTTTGGCGCTTCAAGGTCTTCCTGGCAGCTACCTTCCTCACTGCTGTTCTCGCCTTGACTGAGGCTCGGGGGGCAGCTGGCCCAGAAGACACTCTGCTTTTGGAAGCCGATTTTGGCGTCGTCGGCTGGCTCTGCATCACAACCTTTTTCAAAGGTGGTGAGTTTTTGCAGAAGAGGACCACCGGAGCTGGTGGGAGGAATCTGAAAGGGGAGCCGTCATCATCTACAGGTTCTGGACCGTCCTGTTGCTGCAAGGAGACAGAGCAAGGTTATAAAAGGAATTCATTGTAAACCACTTCAAGATAGTTTGTGAGTAGTGGCACCTGTTCTGCAGGGATATCATATTCAGCATCAAGTTGTTTCAGCAATGGTCCCAGAGCTCTCCTGAAGGCATGAGTCTTCCACATTGACCACCAAGTCTCAAAACCATCGGTTGATGAGGTAAAAGAAAGGTTGTGAGGAATTGGGATGGCTAGAGCATCAAAGAAGGAATAACACCTCTGACTGGTGAGGACATCGGGTAGCTCAGCTCTGCTCTCTGTCAAGTGATGCAGGAAGAAATGAGGAGATACCTGTCCAAGACCAAATTGTTGGGCTGCTACGACCGGCTGATAAGACTCATAACCAGGTTTGATGATCCTGTTTGAGGTGCTCATGCCAACTGGAAGGAAGCAGGGACGGATCATGATGGAATACAATTGCCGAGTGCTGGCGTCATCGGCAAAGCTGTCTAGCCTAAAGGAGACTGGATTTTCAAAATTTTCACCCTCTGTATAAGGGAAGAAGAGAGGATTGTCCAGGCCTTGGTAGAAAGTTCTGAACCATTCTGATGCTTCCCTGAGGGTCAGTTTGCTGCCTGGAAGGCTATATAGAGCTTGGCCGTAGCTAGTGCATCGGATCTGCTTCCCATTAGTGTCTGGGAAGGTGCAAGTGGTCAAAGGTGGAAAGTTTGGGATCTGGTTTTGGAAGTACAGCTGAGCCCATAGCTGAATAAACCACCAGGGACCTCCTGTTTTGACTGTCTTTTGGGAGAACAGTTTAACAGACATTAGCTGAAGATATCTATAGACCTCTCCAAGAAACAGTTTGTCGATGTCAAGTTGAGTGCCTCTGGCAAGTTCATAGGCCAAGGAAAGATAGTTTTTGGTTGGAGCAAGTGAAGGGCCACAGAATATAAAGTGTTCCAACCAGAAATTCAAGAAGGCCGTGTGTTCTTTCTCTGTTACAGGGCCTTTTGTTTTTCATGTGGCGCCGAAGATAAGTACCCCAGTTTGCGCACTCTGTTTTGGAAGAAAGTGTGAAAGGGACCTTTGGCAACCTGAAAGCAGAAGGGCTTGGGGATGCAATGTCTAGACCCGTGATCATGACCACGTCTAGTAGGGTTGGTGTCATGGGGCCATGGCCAAACATGAAGCAATTCAAAGCATCAGACCAAAAGTAGCCGATGGTTTTCAGAAGGTTTTCATGTTTCTCAAGGGGAGACAGTGATAAAGCTAAGGCATCGGCTATTCTTGCGGTTTCCCAGGTGGCTTGGTGAGTTTTGGAAATTCTGTTGTACCATGAAACCCAATCCTCAGGAGGATTAGGCCAGCCTCGTAAGCAGTCGGCCCAGGAAGTTAGATCTAAATTCTGGTTCACGAAGGGAATTCTGTTGGCCTCGCATGAAATCAATGAAGGAGATATGCCCTAGA
>NC_061514.1:314855694-314885120 GCF_022539505.1 Lolium rigidum
ACGAGAGATACAATCGGTCCGATGAAGACAAAGGAAGGTACCCTACGGCATGGTGGTAGAGACGAAGGACATGAACACCGCGCTAGGGGAGGTCAAGAGAGCAGGAAGACATGGATAGACACTCCTGGACCTGTCCCTTCTTTAAACACCGCTGGGATTCGTGAATGAGCCGATTGCCTACAACCGACAATCGCCTCTGAGTGTAGACGCGGAAGAAGGATGTGTGGGAAGTTTATTGCCGCCTAGGCCTCAAATTACGTAAAAAACGAGCTGAAATATCTCAAGATGAAGATTTTGAGGAGTCGAAGAGTGGAAGAAGAAGACAAATTAATTGTGCTAGGTGGTGCCCTGATGGACCTGTCACCCTAAAAGCAAAGAGGGTTCAGCCGCTACGAGTTTGAGCAAGCCAAGCGCAATACTCTGCACACACTGAGGATAGCTGCCGCCCGATCCTGGGTCGTGAAAACTCAGTGACACTTGACGAGGAGAGCGTCGCCGACCAAAGAAAGCTCGGCGTCCGGCAAGTAAAGCCGGCGTGAGAGCACACTCGGCCGCACAAACATATGGTGTTCATACTTCCACAGGCGAGCTTTTCCTGGGCCCTGTGGACCGGGAAGGAAGTGCCGAGCAGTACGCTTTTGATCAGCGGAAGTCCATGGGCCGCCTATCTTTGAGGCGCCACGAGAGATGGGCTTCAACGCGATGAAGGCCCGGCATCTGCAAAGGTTATATCAATGGGCAAGCGCATGTCGGCAGATGCTGGCTGACACGGAGCGGCAATAATACAGTGCCATAATGTTGCCATGCTCACAGCGCCACTTAATGGGACGCCCGCAGTTGTCGATCACCATTGACCAACGCCACGCCAGCCCACTTCAACGGCCAAGCACTCGTGGACGCATGGGCGCCTGAACGGGTGGACTCCAACCAGTAGGCCGAAAACCACTATCCCAACAACGCGAAGCCTTTCATCGTCGACATAGTAAAGCACCTACAGCCCGTCCCGCTCTAGGGAGTGAGATTAGATCTGACGCTGATCCGTTGCATCTCCCTCTTACAATGCACCAATGCCCTGAGGACAATGGGATGGAGATGGAAGTGGAAGTCGCAGCGCGCAGATGACTCGATCAGCAGGTCTCAAACAGGCCGTAGGAGAAACATTTGGGACCGGAAGACCAAGAGCCACTGAGTAGAGAGTCATCGGGCTGTGACGGCCGCGATCGTGATCGAGGCGACAAAAACGGGGCAGAGGCTGGGTCTGGGATCCAACCGGCCCGGTAGAGGAAAGCAGATGAGCAACGATCCATCGCACATACGCGGCGTGCGCCGATCCTCGCGATCGCCCTAAAAAATAAAAAAGCAAGGATCTCTACCGTGTACATGTCACGTAGTCGTAAGGTAGAAGAATCCTCGGTGGGTGGATGCTGACAGGGCGTTGTAAACCTCTCATGAGCAATTCAATCATCATGGAGGCCGATCTCCATCAATCGCCAAAATGCTCGCCATAACGCTCTGCCTGCGGTTCGAAGATTGATTTAATGTGACGAAAGCTAGGGTATGGGTACGTCTACCGATAAGCCAGAAGAGATCAACATTGGTCCTGGGGATAAGCCATGGCCAACATTCATCAGCAAGAGCCGATATCTTCAATCATTTGAAAGATTCGGCTTGGGGGCACCTAATATGAGATAACGGACGGAAATATGGAGCCGATGCACGAACGCTGCAGAAAAATATACAGATACAGACAGTTTACACGCACACGACTTTGTGAACCAAAAGCGATGCACGGCCATCGACTAAGGTAGAGGTACGAGCTCAGCGATGCAGTTATCAAATTACACGTAGAGGTTTCATCAAGGAATGCCTCTCAAGGGGGCATGGAGGGCGTCAGCACGAACACGATCCACCTCGCGATTTCCCGGCCTCATCATCTTCAAGTCCTTGCCCTCGCCACCAAATGCTTGTTCAGGCACGTACCCGGCCAGATCAGCCAGTTCAGCTTGAGGCCTTCCGTCTTTCGTGAGGCACAAGAGCCTTTATCTTGGATGAGCTGTTTGGCTGCCCGACCTCTCTTCAAGGGCGTAACCCTTCGGCAGGTCTCAAGTTCAAAGAAGGCCGACAGAGGTGCCGCTTTGCGTCCGCAGCTGCCTTCTTCTCATTAAGCCGCTGATATTTGTCTGCGAGACGGCTTAATGGAGCTAAAGGGGAGTCGATTCTCCGACGAGCCAACTCTCACCCTTGACCCCATAGGCATGCAGTCACAATCGCGTAGTTTCACCTGCACCGCCACCGGGAGATGAGGCCGGATGCTCCTCAAGAATGCTTCACTTCTCGAGGTCTTCAACTAATGTCTCAACCGAGGAGGAGAGCAGGGCCTGAGATGCCGGAGTTGACCATGTAGCGCTAGGTCCTCGGGCTCTTCACTTGCTTAAAAGTAGCCTGGCTCGATGGATTCAGGGTCGAACGTTAGCAAACTCGAGAGGTCATAACTCGACAATAAGAACAACTGGCCAGGATACAAAGAAAAAGAGAAGGGTGAGCCAAGGGAAAGGACTATACCTCCTAAGACTCGCAGGAATGTACCTCATGAAGAAGTGATCGGCTCTGTGTTCGTATCGTGGGCTTGGCTAAGTCAAGAACCTTGTCAGCTACACTCAGAAGTTGCTGTCCAGGGTGGCTGATGGCATCAAGACCTCCGACTTCCCCCACTAGAGGCTACTGGGCCTCACAAAGGAAGTGGTTAGCCGAAGGAGAACAAAGAATGTTAAGATGAAATATGAGCCAAGAGAGTATGGAGGGGAATTACATTTGAAATCTCTGTCTAATGAAGAGGTGTTTGCACCTTGCGAGCCTCTTGATGCACTGCCAGCGTAGACTACCCTCACCGCTTTAGTAGGAGCTGAAGCAGCAGTTCAGGAGCCGACCTTTCTTGAAGCCACTGTGGCAGGTCCGGGCCGGCTCGCATGGTGATTTTTCCTGCACTGCCCGGCCAGTCCCTTTCACCGGAATGCATCCTCACCGGAGTTTTCCGCAGAGGCCTCAAAGAAATACAAGCATGTTGCCGCATGTGTCAGGAAAGACAGATAGAAATCAGCCAAGGCATGGACCAACTCACGTGCAAACTTTCTTGGCCGAGTAGGGCTTTGGCGTCATACTCGCAAACACCATCGCTCGACTGAGGCCGCAGCCGCCGAAGACATCATGGAAGCCGACGGTTGTCGGGTTGGTTTCGTATCACAACCTTTTTCAAAGGTGGTGAGTTTTTTAAGAGGATTCACCGGAGCCTGTGGAGTGAATCGGGAAGTGAGCCGTCATCATCTACAAGTTCTGGACCATCTTGTTGGTGCAAGGAGACAGCAGTAAGGTTATAAAAGGAATTCACTAAACCACTTCAAGATAATTTGTGAGTAGTGGCACCTGTTCGTAGGATATCATATTCAAAGATCGTTGTTTCAAAGAATGGTCCCGTGAGCTTCCGAAGGCATGAGTCTTCTGATGATGACCAATTAAGTCTCAAAACCACTGGGTTGATGAGGTAAAAGAAAGGTTGTGAGGAATTGGGATGGGTAGAGCATCAAAGAAGGAATAATATCTCGGACCGGTGAGGACATCGGGTAAAGCTCACTCTCCGCTCCCTCTCAAGTGGTGCAGAAGAAATGGGGAGGTACCTGTCCAGACCAAATTGCCGGGCTGCTACGACCGGGCCGATAAGACTCATACCAGGTTTGATGATCCCGTTTGGAGGTGCTCAAACAACTTGGAAGGAAGCAGTGGGATCTTATCAGATGGAGCCACAATTGCCGAGTGCTGGGAAACACCTGGGCAGTGCTGTCTAGCCCAGCGACACCTCGGATTTTCAAAATTTTTCAGCCTGTGATGAGGAAGAAGAGAGGATTGTCCAGGCCTTGCAGAAAGTTCTGAACCATTCGAGGCTTCCCGAGTCAATTTGCTGCCTGTAGGCTATATAGAGCTTGGCCGTAGCTAGTGCATCGGATGCGCTTCCCGGTAGTATCGCGGGAAGGTGCAAGTGGCCAAAGGTGGAATGTTTGAGGGTGCGGTTTTGGAAGTACAGCTGAGCCCATAGTTGAATGAACCGCCAGGGACCTCACTGCTTTGGCCCGCCTTTTGGGAGAACGAGCTCAACATACATCAGCCGAGAGATATCTATAGGCCTCTCAGAGAAGCCGGCTGTCGATGCCAAGTTGAGTGCCTCGCAGCAGGATTCATGGAGGCCAAAGGAGAGATAGTTTGGGTTGGAGCAAGTGAAGGGCCCACGAGCATATGAAGTGTTCCAACCGTAAATTGAGGAAGGCCGTGTGTTCTTTTCTTCCTGCTCACAGGGGCCTTGTGTTTTCATGTGGCGCCGGAGAATAAGCACCCTGACTTGATGCACCGTGGTTGTGAAGAAAGTGTAGAAAGGGTCCTCGGCAACAGCGGTAGAGTGCAGGGATGCAATGTCTAGACCGGTGATCATGACCACGTCTTAGTAGGGTTGGTGTCATGGGGCCACATTAAAATGATGAAGCAATTCAGCATCAGACCAAAAGTAGCCGATGGTTTTCAAAGGTTTTCATGTTTCTCAAGGGGAGACAAGATAAAGGTTAAGGCATCGCATATTCCCGCGTTTCCTAGTGGCTTGTTGGGCTTGAGATTCTGTTGTAATTAGAAACCTAATCAGGAGGATTAGGCCGTGCTCGTATACGCCCAAGAAGTTAGATCTAAATTCTCGTTCACTTGGCTGGAATTCAAGGGCCTTGCATGAAATCATCAAGGCTCCTTAGAACGAGGGCCAAGACAAAGAGAGAGTTTGAAGAGAACACGCTTAAGCGAAGCTCCGCCGGATTTCTCCACCACCACCGACACCACGCCGTCGTGTCTGTCGGATTCAAGAGGAGCTACTACTTCCGCTGCCCGCTGGAACGGGGAGGTGGACGTCGTCTTCATCAACAACCGAACGTGTGACCGAGTACGGAGGTGCTGCCCGTTCGTGGCGCCGGAAGCGATCGTGATCAAGATCTTCTACGCGCTTTTGCAAGCGGCAATTGAACGTCTACCGCAACAACAAGAGCCTCATCTTGTAGGCTTTGGAATCTCTTCAAGGGTGAGACTCGATACCCCCTCGTTGCTACCGTCTTCTAGATTGCATCTTGGCTTGGATTGCGTGTTCGCGGTAGGAAAATTTTTGTTTTCTATGCAACGTTATCCTACAATCAAATGGGCAGGGCTCTCGGTAGAATGAGGGCCAAGACAAAGAGAGTTTGGAAGAGAAGGATGCGGCAGCAAAATGTCTGATACCTAGAAATTAATGACGGAATAAGACATTAATTCAGATGTTTGTCGTTCTAGCACTGTGATTCGGGCAGCGAGGAGCGGTTGAGGATTACCTTCAGGCCAGAAACTGTAGCGTTGGCGTTGGATGATTCCGCCATTGGATTCGCTGCGGAGTTGAGCCTGCGCGGTTAAGATCTGAGGGTCGCGTGGCCGTGAGTTGGATCTGTTCGAGCGGCGATTTGGGGATCTGAGTCTACTCTTTCCGATAAGTTGCAGGTTACCGTTTGAATAGGCAACTAAGTTGGCCTTATCCGCGTTTTATGGTGAAGGCCGATGTGCTGCCATCGGCTCTTGGCGCGTTGACTTGCTTTGACAATCGGCAAATTTGATAAGGAAGCAAAATCGGCTTAGAAATATTTTCTTCATTAATAAAGGAGCTTTTACAGAGAAGAGCCGATTGCTCAAGGGAGAAAGAACAAAAGCCGATTACTACTACTAGTCCTATACTAGTAGTCCCTAATCTAAGGGCCGTCGCTGCCCTCGTCGTCGTCGTCGTCGCTGCCGCCGGCACTGCTGCTGGCGGGCTCCTCGTCGCTGCTCCCGTAGCCCTCTACGGGGGCCTCTTCCTCCTCGTCGTCGTCGTTGTCCGACCCGGCGCGGAAGCGCTTTGCCGGTGGGTATTCTTCAGAGGAATCGTCGTCCTCCTCTTCCTCCTCCTCGTCGGAGGAGGTGAAGTCGTCCCACGAGAAGCGGTCGTCCTCGCTTCCCGCCTCCAGCTCCCTGTCGACGAGGAACTGGAAGTCATCTTCTCCGTCGGTCAAGGACTTGTCGTCCTCGGACCAGACGGAGGAGTCATGGTCCTCAAGGTCCCACTTCTCCGGGGCGCGGAGGTCGTACGCCGCCAGCGAGTCCCACTCCGGTGTGGGCTCACGGGAGGAAGAAGATGTGGAGGAGAGACCCGACGAGGCAGAGGAGGAAGAGGAGGAAGACATGGCTACAGAGGAAGGGGTTTTTTTGCCGACGGCTAGTACGGAGCAAGAGGATGAAGAGGCGAACTTCTCGGTGCGGTTAAATAAAGGGGATATAGTGGAGATTTAATGTTACAGCGGTTTCCGAGGAAGTGGTGCCAAAGAACTGTCAAATCGTGCAGAGAAGTTGAGAAGGCAAGGCATCATGATGAAGGATACTGCGACGGTTCTGCTCTGCCACGACGTGACCCTACGAAGCAAAAAACGGAGTGGTTTTGAAATTATCATTGCCAAAACCAGGGGGCATGTGTTATCACCGGATTTTAACCAGAGTCCGGGAGATGGGCCGTGATTAAATGGGCTTAGGGAATATGCACGGAAAAATATTCTTGAACCGGCCTTGTATAAGAAGTTTGGGCTAGATTGCCCGTGTATCTGTAAATTATAGTAGGTTACGTGTCGGTAAGAATTAAGAGATAGAGTTTAGCTCGTACACAGTTGGGTTTATTCCCAAGTTAGAAAGTCTACGGACTATAAATATGTATCTAGGGTTATTGAGAAAGGAGGACGATCACGTACACAACAAATCAATCTAGGCGTACCGCCACCCCTTGTTTCGAGGGTTTCTCCCGGGTAAGCAACATGCTGCCTAGATCGCATCTTGCGATCTAGGCAGTATCAGTTTATTCGTTGTTGGTGTTGCTCGTGTTGAAGCCTTTTTGATGGCGAGCAACACCCTTATCTTAGATGTTTTGGGGCTGACGTCGATGCTTTCACGATATACTTGCTTAGCTACGCGGCCCCTCGATATCTAGCTGCCCTTACACCTATCTTAGGTGTAAGGGCAGCATCTTGCTTGTTCTTTGTTTAGTAGATCTAATCCGTTGTAGTTGTTCATTGTTCTTCAAGGATTTGTTTGATATCCGCATGATTAGGCCTTATAAACGGGTTGAACGATCCGGTAGCGCGTAAGGTGTGGTTTATTTAGCCCTAGAGGGACTGTTCCGGGGATCAACTTCATGTTGGTTTTTAGGCCTCTTTAGGGCTGGTTTTCCGTCATCTTACGTACCTGCTAGGCTCAACTACGCGTAGAATGTTCCGGTTATGCGGTGAAAACCCTAGACTATCGTAGATTAGTTTAACTCAATATTGATTAAGCATGATCCCCATGCCATTGTAAATCCAACATAAACCATGGGGCAATCGGCTCTTTGAGCCGATCCACAGGCAACCTAAGAGCCGATCGGGGCTCGTATTTAATGTTTACGTGTTTGCCATGCAGGAAACTAATCGAAGCAATCCATCACCTTCACGACCGGTATAGGTCAGGTGGCACGCCCTCGCAAACGCCAGGACGTGTGCCGAAGCATTGCGGGCCGTTGCCCGAGGGACCAGGATCCACCAGCAGTCCTGGGAGCCTCCCGCCTCTACGGTGTTGCCCGTCGCTGCTCGCCGGTGGGTTTTGGTAGGCAACAGTATAGAATCGGTTGTGGGACCCCTCTGCTCACGTCCCTGATGCACGCATTCCCCTCTCTCTCACAGTTTTGCTACCGGGTCCCACATTTGCAGAAAAGAAGCGAACCAATTTATTGGTCCGCTTTTTTGTGTTAGACTTATGAATCGATTCCCTACTATGTATTGAATCGGTTCAAATATAGGAGAGAGAGGGTTAGGAACCGCTTTTGACACACATAGTGCATGGTCTTAGACACCCCACTCGGAAGAGCACAATCACAAGAACACAAGGAAAATGGTATGAGAGAAATCTAAGAGTTCTTTATTATAGTGTTGTCTTGTGTTGCCATCTATTTATTGCCTTTACTTAAATGACATTTTAGGTATATAACCAACACAAGGCTATTTGGTAAACTTGGCTTTCAAGGAAGCTAGTAGGGTTCCTTGACCGCCAAGGAAAATAATCTTGTGTTTCAAATGCTGTGGATCATCCGGGGGAAACGAACGTTTGCGTCCTCCCTACCGCGAGCGCGCCACGTGTCCCTCCTGACAGAACGCAGAAGCAAACGCAGTAAGCAACGTGGGTGGGCCACCTTAATTATTGCACGTCCTCAGCTCGTCTCTCTTTCCTTTCCCCACATCCTCTGTTCTCTCCACCGAACTCCATGTGAGCCTGCTGCTCTACCTCCACGGCTCCATGCGGAGAGCCTGCGTCGCTGCCGCCGGAAAAACGGACGGCGCCTCCTCCACCCCGCCACTCTGTGCTCCACACATCCCTCTCCCTCTGAGGCTTCTGCTGCAAGCTCCGACATGGCCAGATGCCCCCCTCACGTGCACGCCATGCCCGCATACCACCGTCGGGAGTGAGGGGTCATGGGGTGTCCCGCTGCTACCCATCTCGCCGGGCGCTGCTGCCATGGGCATCCAGTTCTGCTACCTTGGGCGGTCGGCTCTGCTGCCATGGGCGTCCAGGTCTGCTACATTGGGCGGCCGGCGGTGCTGCCATGGGAGTCCAGTTCTGCTACCTTGGGCGGCCGGCGCTGCTACCAACCTTGGCCGGCGTTGCTACCGGAGATGGCCACATCTGCTACAGTTCGTCTGCCATGGCCGCCCCGCAGCTGCAAGTCATGGGGAGCCTGCTGCCCTCGGTTCTGGGGCGTTGCTACATTGGGCGCCGAACTTCGCTACCTTGGGCATCCGGCGCAGCTGCCATGGGCGCCTAGCTCTGCTGCATGCCTTGAGCAGCGGGCACTACTGTCAGCCTTAGGCGGCGTTGCTACAAGCGGCAAGCGGTGCTGCTGGCAGCCGGCGGCGTTTCTGCCAGCCGTGCCCGGCGGTGCTGCATGGCGGATGACGGTGCCGCTACCGGCGGCCGCCGAGCTGGTCGACGGCGCTGCCTACGGTTGTTGGTGAGACGCCGCTGCTGCGAGGATCGTGGGACATGCTGCGAAGACCCGGTCGCTGCTGCATCCTCTCCGGCGGCGGAGCTCCGTCGCCGGCGGCGGAGCTTCCTCACCGGGGGCGGAGCTCCGTCGCCGGCGGCGGTCGTAGCACGGCGGAGGTACCCTGTGTGCAGAGGAGAGGGCCGGGGATTTTTTGCTGTTTTGATACGACTCAGTCAATGCGGAGGCGGAACGTGCGGATTTCCGTTTTCTGTATATTTGAGCGGACACGTGTCGAGTGCTCGAGGCGGGGGATCGGAAACCCGATCCCCCGGGGGACGCTCAGTACCACCCTTCATAAAAACAAATGGTGTTTCTGAGTTTTGTAAAATGGAGCTCCTCGTGAGCTCAGGATCTGTAACAATTATGGCGGTGACAAATCTTAAGGCGAATCGAACGGAGCACGTTGCGTGGTCGCCTGTCGGACGGCTATGGGCTGGCTGTGATCCGTCCAACGCCGTCGCAACTCGCAAGACTAGCCGTTGCCCCCTCCCCTTCCTCTTCTGACTACAAATACAACTCACGGTCAAATCCCTAAAACTCACAAGTCACAGAGCAATCCGTGTCTTTCCTTCTCTCCTGCCTTCCCGCCGCCTCCCCTTGCCGATCCGGGGGAGACAACGCCTTCTCGTTCTCGAGCTCGGAAGATCCTCGCGTCTCCTCGCTGATCCGGGCTGTTCAATCGCACCATCTTGTTCTTGTGTTATTTTCTGTTCGATCGATCTGTTAATTCCGCGCCGTCTTTCCTGTTGCTACTACCGTTTCTTGATTTATCATTCTTGCGAATTCGTTCTGCTCGTTTTCTTCTAACCATGGACGCAGGCTCCCACTTGATCTCGTCGAAGAAGAAGGCCCGCGCCGCCGCCGTCCAGCGGCAGCCGCTCCAGGAGGCCGGCTTCCGCCCCTACATGCCATCGCTCAGCACCGCCCCGCGCAACCCGTCGGCCAAGTGCTACGTGAGTTCTTCTTGCCTGTTACGTCCTGCAGATGCTTGTGCGCACAGGGTGTTCGACGAAATGACGTTCTTCCCCTTCTGTGCGTGCGTGTGCAGGGAGACAGGTTCATCCCTGACCGGTCAGCGATGGACATGGACATGGCGCACTACCTGCTCACGGAGCCCAGGAAGAACCAGGAGAACACGGAGGTGGTGTCCCCGTCCAAGGAGGCGTACCGGAGGCTTCTCAGGGAGAAGCTGCTCAACAACCGGACGCGGATCCTCGCCTTCAGGAACAAGCCGCCGGAGCCCGAGAACGTCTCGGCTGCCGACGTGGTCTCTTCTCACCAGGCCAAGCCGGCCAAGCAGAGGCGCTACATCCCCCAGGTATGCGCCGCATAATTGTGGTTCCGCTGTTGTATTGACACTACCTACTGCATGTACTAGTACCATAATTGTGGTTCCGCTGTTGTATTTAGTGGTGTGGTTACTGATGAGGCTTCTTAACATGGCAGTCTGCCGAGAGGACACTTGATGCACCGGACCTCGTCGACGACTACTACCTCAACCTGGTGGACTGGGGGAGCAGCAACTTGTTGTCCATTGCGCTGGGCGACACCATGTACCTGTGGGATGCCTCCAGTGGATCCACATCTCAGCTTGTGACAGTCGATGAGGACAGCGGCCCCATCACCAGCGTCAGCTGGGCTCCTGATGGCCGCCACCTCGCCATTGGGCTCAACTTGTCTGACATCCAGCTCTGGGACACCAGCTCCAGCCGACTGGTAAGTATGCTGCTGTCCAGCATCGAAAAAAGTGTTGTGTTCTAGCAGTAATGTGCTTGATCAGCTGCTGAATTTGCGTTGTGTCTTTCTACGCAGTTGAGAACTCTGAAGGGTGTGCATGAATCGAGAGTCGGTTCGCTGGCATGGAACAACAACATTCTGACCACTGGCGGCATGGATGGTAGCATTGTGAACAATGATGTGCGGATCAGGGACCATGCCGTGCAGACGTACCAGGGGCACAGCCAGGAGGTGTGCGGGCTCAAGTGGTCTGGGTCTGGGCAGCAGCTGGCTAGTGGGGGTAACGACAACCTTCTGCACATCTGGGATGTGTCGATGGCGTCCTCCATGCCATCTGCGGGCCGCAACCAGTGGCTGCACAGGCTTGAGGACCACACGGCCGCTGTGAAGGCGCTCGCATGGTGCCCATTCCAGAGCAACCTGTTGGCAACTGGCGGTGGTGGTAGTGATCGGTGCATCAAGTTCTGGAACACACACACAGGTGCTTGCCTCAACTCTGTGGATACCGGATCACAGGTGTGCGCTCTTCTATGGAACAAGAACGAGAGAGAGCTGCTGAGTTCGCACGGATTCACAAAGAACCAACTAACATTGTGGAAGTACCCTTCGATGGTCAAGATGGCTGAACTCACTGGACATACCTCACGTGTCCTTTTCATGGCACAGGTGAACTCTTGTTGCCAATTTTTAACATATGCTATTGACATGTTGTTACTTCTTTTCTTAACCTGACAGTCTTCTCATGCTGTGGAACTGCAGAGCCCTGATGGTTGCACGGTAGCATCAGCTGCTGCGGATGAGACCCTCCGCTTCTGGAACGTCTTCGGCACTCCTGAAGTAGCAAAGCCCGCACCCAAGGCTTCCCACACTGGGATGTTCAACAGCTTCAACCATATTCGATGAGCTGAACAACGAGAATGATCCTATGGTTATATATACCGCTGATGGATAGCTGTGTTGTGTACACAAAATAGGCTAAATATACCTGGATATATACCGCTGATGTACCTGATTGTGGATAAGCAAATATATGGATGGAGCCGCCGCAATTCGGCTCCCGGGGATGTAGGCACACTGCTGAACCTCGTTAACAAATGTTGTGTCTTTGTTGTGATCGCTTCTATTTCGGCTCTTGGGATTGTAGGCACATTAGCACGTGCCTTCGCTCCAAGATACAATTTGTTCCTGGTATTATTCTTTCGGGGTAAACTTCAAAAGAAGATCACCACAACAAAGGACGAGTTTTGTAGTAGTATTTACTTGATTAGTCTATTGTTTCAGTTTGTTTATGAATCCAAGATACATTTTGTTTCTGGTATCGTTCTTCGGGGGTAAACTTCAAAAGATCAGTATTGCACAACACAACGTACTAAACAAAACACATGTTTTGGAGTAGTATTTACTTGATTAGTCAATTGTTTCTGTTTGTTTATGGATACATCATCCAAAAGTCCAAATATGCTCATATGCAGCCAGTGCTCTCTTTTGATTCAACTTATTACAAGAACTAGATGACCCGTTGCGCTATCGCGCAAGTGCAAATGAAAGCGTATTAATATCGCGCAAGTTACAAGAACTTATTACAAGACCTATAGGACGGTAATTTAATAAATAATTTATTTCGGTGCTTTAATCTATATTTTTGGTGATTGTTCATGTCTTGAGTTGCTATATACGCATCAAATATGGCGTTTATTTCTTATCCCTATAAATTTTACAGAATTATACAGGATGTTTCATACCAGAATAGTTGTAAGACGATCTTTCATGTATTGGTCATTCAAAGTTAATGCGGAGAGTATTCACGGTTCTACTATATTTGCCTTCCATTTTTGCCATGAGATTTTGTTTTCCCATTTCCTGGTATTGTCCATTGATATTAAATATTTCACAATTTCTATAACATGTCAGGCTTTACCGGAACCACATTGGTAAGCAACGTATGCTATAAAACTAAATCATCAATCTATCACATGGATGTCTGCACATTATGAAGTTTTGTCAGAAATAATCCGAAATAAGCAATGACTAAACCGAAACTCAGCATTGATTCAAGATGAAAAACCGTGCATCTTCCTCAAATCATGCATGTGATAAACAACCATGTCAAGATGTACCTGCCATTTTGATTCAAGATGTACTTGCCATTTTGATTCAAGATGTACATGCTAAGCTAGGTGTACATCCCACTGCCAAAAAGAGGGAGGCTGGGGTCAAGGGGAAAAGTGAGGGCCCAGCTAGGACAAAATGTTAAGTATGACTAAAAGCATAACGAGCATAGTGCAGATTCTTCAAACGGAAATACATTTGTACACCCAAACATGAGTGTGGGTGTACTCTTTGCTGTTGGATCGTTGGAGATTCGTGCAAGATGCCATGTGAGAGAAGCCATTTTCATCTATTTCCTCCATTTTCTGGAAAGGTAGTAGGTCCCATGTACAGGGGCAAAAGCCACCCCGCTGCTGCTTTTCCTCTCTCCCGACAAGGCATATCATTGATAAACACATCTAAGACATGGATGATATTACACATCACAAGTATCCAGTACAAGAATGATTTCCTTCCTTAAATGTCATCGGCTAACAAGGATCCCAAAATAAACACCTGAACTACTTTGATAACTTCCCGTTGCGCCCCGGCGCAAAGGCAAAAGCAAGATAATATTGTAACCATAAGTTTTATCCAGGATTGTACTGTAATCATATATGATTGAGATTTATTGGCTTTAAACCATGAGCCTCATGATAGCTTCCCGGTTTAGCTATGCATAACATACATTCTAACATATATAGGTCTGGTTCATCTAATACTGTCATAAGTGTATCACATAACACATAGCTGGTGAAATTACATTATACAGAATTCCTATGTACATTACAGAACATAGCTGGTGGCATTGCTATTGAAATATCAGCAGCCAACAACACTGCATAAAACGACCAGATGATCGGATCAGGTTGAAGCCCCTATGAATGGGTTGAAGCTCTCAGATGATTCCACAGAAATTTACTGATAATGTGATTCAAGATCAACACATGTATTATGGCATTTCCATCATTGTAATGGCACAATTTCTCCTTCTATGGATCCATCTGCATACACAGTAAAAAGGCAGTATTTATTCATCACTTTCAGCAAGGCAGCAAAATTACTCTAACTGAGAATCGTTATTTCGTGCAGCAGAACAGAACACACATATGCCATAGAAGATAAGGTTTTAACACCGGTAACTAACACTGAATCAATAACCATGCTCATATCGAAAACATTTTTTCTCAAAAGCAAAAATATACATGAAAAAGAAAGACATTGTGTGCCGACACGTACCAGCAGTAAACTGGAGGCAAGTGAGAATAAAACTAACCACCTACTTTTACCAAAATCAAGCATTTACCCATTCTCAATAGGAGCACAAACCATAAAAAACCAAAATGTAGTAAGCATGAAAGATGATGGAAGTACAAAGACTTCCTCCTGAGAGCTGATATGAGCTATTATTAATTAGAGTGCAAACATGAAATGTATGCATCTCTAAAACAACAATTTCGAGAACGACCAAAAATGCATAGAAACGAGGAGTGGAGAAACCAATAATAATACCTTCATAAGCTGGGAGCTCTTCCATTGAACCAAAACCAATAAACCTGAAAAGTAATAAGAAACACAAATGGTAGTTTATTAGAAAATCCAACAATAAAGAACAAAAGGAGCAATTGGAAGGTGAAAGGTAGTTTATTATAAAATCCAATAATAAAGAAGAAAAGGGGCAATTGGAAGGTTTATAATCCCTGCTTCTCTAAACAGAGCACAACTTTCGATTGGTGTTCAATCCTTTTGAAAATTTTATCATTAAAAACTAATAAATTAAAAACCATATAGATCTGTATAAAAAAATAATTTAAGTTGATTTGTCCTTCTATGGTTATTTCCCTTGGTTTAGTCAGAGGCAGGTAATCTATAGATTTGACAGATTGATACAGAACAAAGAAAACGTATCTACAATACAGTAGTAAAAATAGCTTTAGAGAAACCTAACCATATTATGATTTGTGTTCCTTGTCCAAACAACTGTATCCAGCTAACCAATTTTCCAATGCAAGAATAAAATGTATCCAGCTATCTTAATGCATACAACTGTGAAAATGGCCAAACAGAATTCAAGTTGAAAGACCTCCATTATTAGTAACTTCGACTCAAGGTAATTTCCAGCGAGGTTCCATATCAGAATCTCAATGGTGCAGCCACGCTGCGCTACCAAGACAACACGAGCTCGTACCTGCTACAGGTCGCTTGGCGGCGGAGGCCACCGTCGTCCATCAGCTGAAGCCACCGGCATCCACCCACTGCCACCGCCGTCATCCACCAGCCTGGTGGAAAACAAAAAAGAATTCTCTAATTTTTTTTTCAGTGATAGACACTATTTATAAAGTAAACAACCAATAAACTTGTTCGAAAGATTCCTTTAACCTTTTCATTTTAGTTATGCAATATAAATGGGCATGGAGATATTAACAACTGAATCTTGTATACCACACAAATAAGGTAAATTATGAACTGAACTCCAAATACTTCAGGACAATACAATACAAAAATTAGTGAGTTGCACAATACAGTAGAGTGAATTATAACAGTGATACCTTGCCTTCACCCATGCTCACATCTGTCTCAGCAATGCTACTCATTTTTAGAGAGAGCTGTAAAGCTACTCCTAAGCATCGCACAAACCATTGTTACTGACAGTGAAAATCTGGGCTCGAGCACACCTATTATTTATCAGACCATATATTCATTTGAGTTAAGTGCAAATGTGCAAATATATAAAAGTTTTCTTAAAGAAAAACGACATTGTTCACACTTCATCTCTCTCATCATCTTTGAGACGGCAAATCTCAGTTAGTTACTATGCAGAGCGAACTGATGAGCAAAAGTTGGCTGGATATGCGGATCAACAATCCTTTTTTTGTAGCACACCCACCTAATCTTGCTTCTTTTGTAAGGACAACAAACTAATTTTAATAGAAGCACTGAAGCGTCAAAGAGAACTACTAAGGAAGGAATAAACATACAGATAGAAATCTGCAACTAACCGTCTGCAGCCCCTTCCATGTCCATGGACGTGGGCGCCTGGGAATATAGTCAGCGTGGTGTCTGAACTTCAGCTCAGCATTTATATGCTGATCTTCCTCCTAGATGATGCATCTTCTTCCCCACAGTATTCCCGCATCAATGCTGCCAGAACACAAAGCACTGGGTTAAAAAAAAATCCAATGGAAGGTGACAAACTGACAACGAGAATTATAATGGAAGAATATGGAAATGCTTTACTTAAATTCCTAACAAAAATGAACTTCCCATAAAACAAGGGTAATTCTACATGCACAAAATTTAACAGGACACTAATGAATGTATATTGGACACTAACGAATTAGAGGGAGGGGACATAACAGAACACAGACCTCTGAATCATCCACGGGACAGTGGCTGCTGCATAGCAAACTTACAAACATGAAACACAGCTAAATGAGAACGGAGGGGGTCGACTTGTCTAACCTGGTCGTCGCCTGCGGCCAGCGGGCGCGGCGGACAACCCGTAGTTCACTGGCTGGCATCACCGTTCCAATCGAGTGAATCCGATCTAGGAGCACTTCGACGGTCAAGCACAGGGAACAATAGAGGCCGGGACAGACATGGTACGTGCACGGAGCCGGACGCCTCGTGCTCCACCGTGGCGGCCTCGCCGTCGCTCGCAGCCTTCTGCTCGGCCACCTCCTTCGGGCCGCGCTGGCGACGCATCGCAAGGCCCCGAGCCTCCCTCTTCGGCACCTCCTCCAGCGCCTCCTTGGCAGCGGCGGCGCGCCCCGTTGCTTGCTCCTGCTATGCAAGCAATCCTACAAAAACTATCGAATTAAAATTAGAAATCTAAACATGTGCACTGGCTTTATCTTGTAAAATAGACCATCAAGCTAATACCCTACTTGGCTGTACAGTAAGCAACTCCCACCTAATTTGAGGGCTGCTACCCAACTGCTCCGGACCCGCTCCACGAACTGCAGAAAAACCAAGAACAAGTCTCAAATTCGTTGCTCACTCGCGGATAGGTTGGAGACGGTGAGGTTGTCGGCACGGACACTTCAAACCCCCTCCTCGCTCAGGCGCGCGCTCCCTGCCGCCGCCGCCATCGCTCGGGAGCACCTGTTGTTGATGTAGGATTGTTTGGTTCTGTTGTTGATGTAAGATTGTTTGGTTCCATCGTCGTCTCCAGCTCCCTTCCTCCTTGTGCCATATACAAAGCAGCCAAACGACCTCTCTGGCTACCACTGGCAGTCATGGCTACCTCCAACCATTAGAGCCCAACATCCCCTGCTTGATATCCTCCTTCTCTTCTTCCTCGGACCTGAACACATTGTGTTAAGAAATAACATCAATTATAGCAATTAAAAATCAGAGTGTTGGAGGGAGAGAGAGAAGATGAGGAGGGGGCTGAGGTTTGGGAAAAGATTACGTTGCAGAAACGGCCGTCGAGCAGCACGCTGGACACCGATGGCCACGCCCCTGAGCGGGCCGACCGGCTCCTCAATTTCCGAGATGGCGCCCGAACCCATGGACGGGCTGCGCAAGGGAGGAGCGGCGGCGGAAGCTGGCGAGGGCGGAGTAGTCGTCGCTCCAACCCCTTGAGGCTCTCCCCTTCTGCTGCACCAAGCTCCATCCTCTTCCTCACTTGCAGTGGCCGGCACAGCTCCGCCTCCCCGGCGGCCACCCCTCCCGCCCCTTTGCGCCCTCCTCCTACCGCATCCCCTCCAACCAAGTCGTCACTGCCGCCACCACCCACCGGGAAATGAGTAAGTAGAAGCTGTCACAAAAGCAAGTATCAGACAAATCTCTAGCTACTGACGGTGACCAGCTGTGTAGAACAATAGACACACCTTGATAGTAAAACAGAGTAATACATGCAATGCTATAATGAGAAGAACATATATGACCGGAGCAAACATGAATAATACAAATTTAAAATGAAACTACTCATTGCCATAATATACTTGTCTGTAATGCTATAAACCGTGAGAACAAAACTGGGGACTCTATATAAGAGAGAACCAAACTTATGCATGCAGCATGTGGAATCCAGTACATCCAGATTTCATGGACATGGATTTCATGGATGTGCAAGCACCAAGGAGTAAAATTGCATAGTATGTGGGGTGATCACCAGCAGCCCACAAAGGCCGTTGAGGCATGTAGATTATACTAATTACCTGACCATCCAACATCCTTCCATCATGTTTGACGCTCGAAGGTTTTCCTTCGTTGGTGCCTTTACCGGCTGTATTTTCTATTTCATCTGCATGCCAAACATGGTGTGATTAACATCTAACTTCAATGGTTTACATATTACATGGAAATTAACAAAATATACTAAAATAGTTATATAAGTTGGGGTAGAACCTTCAGCTGGTGCTTGTCTTTGACATCTTGCTTAGCAAGTGCCCATATCAGTTCAGGGTCAATTTTAGACTGTCAACAAGTGACGAAGTCTGAAGGTGATGCTTCTAGCCTACAAGCATGCTCAAATCCTCAAGTCTTGTGCTCTTTTCGAATATTGGCCCACTCTGTAGATGCTATGAGTACCTGAAACAGAACATGTGCAACCTCTTCAAATCTATTTCGAAAGATACAAAACCAGATCAGCTAAAGCTTCTACAACACAGATTAATTATAATACAGTGGATTATCATCAATAGCACAAAATAATACCTCAAAATGCCTACATGATAGGCAACTGGGAGTAACATTCAATGGCACCTATTCTACCAAACACAACAGTTTTGACCAGTACTGGTCGCCTCCTTCCTACAAATCACCTCCCCAGGACTCTTCTTTTTGCTCAGATCCATGACAAAGCTGCAAAAACAGCAGCAAATCCATCGGACCATCAACAATTTTATAATGAGCTGAATAATAGTTACAACAATATTATTACGGCAATGTTGCTAATTAGTGTCCAGTGGAATCATTCAAGATTCAGAGCCATTCAGAACTTACTCCATTGCTGCCATCCTTTTGATGATGCCCAGGATAATCTGGAGGCTCCAAATAAGCTCGCATCAACAACCAGCGCCTTGCAAACCAACAAGGCCTTGAAGTTCTTCACCTTTATACCAACCTACTCAAGAAAGAAGCAAAAGTTAAACCTCAAAAGCATCAGTTGGTGGCTGCAAGATTTACTACTACACTAACCACATCAAATCAGCAAGATTACAGAAGCTGAATAATAGTTACAACAATATTATTACGACAACGTTGGTAATATGCATAGTCTACGGAAATTTAGTCAAGGTTCATCGGTGCCGTTCTGCAGGTAACAATGTTGCATAAAACGGATCGATGATTGGATTGGATCCACCATGCCGGACAATCGTGGGAACACCATCTGCAGCAAGTAGCATGAACCTTGAAAAGCTAGTGGATCCTAGACATTAGAGAAGTAGATCTGACATACTCTATTGGCATGTACAGAAGCTTGCAAAGTCTTGTCTCCAGGCTGCATCATACCTGATAGAGTATGTCAAGGAACACATAACATGATTTTATTTCAACGAAAATATTGTATTTCTCTACGAAACCAACACCGTTAGCCCATATGTATAATATGAAACAACAGTGAAAATTACAAATATTTATATAGCAAGATAAATGGACAAAGATGATGGTCAGTCACTGCAGTTTTTTCAAACAGATACATATAAAGGTTCCGCACAACAATAACGGTATCCTGATGCATAAAAAGGTAAAGGGTCACCTGTCCAAAACAAAAATGCCGTGCGACGGAGGAAAGTAAAAAGACACATCACCTACAACCAAATCCACATAATATTTTCCTAAAATGCATGCATAAACTAATGGTGACCTCAAATACATTGAGCATGTTCTTATATGTCTCTTTCTAATAGTTTTCAGGGGAGAAGAATATTCTGATCTTCAAACCAACCAAGGGGAGAACCTTCATTTTTTCATTCCAGCTAGAAAGTGGCAACAATATTACACATAAGTCTATAGAGTTGGATAAAGCTCATGTCATGGAAGCTAATAGCAGTATTAATTTGTACCGAGCCTAAAGTAGGGACTAACTCAATGCAGATAAATGGCTGGACATAATAACTGAAGACATTCATAGACTACATCTGTTGAATAGTTTCTACCGACTTGGATTTAAATGCATTATGAGCGCCTGCCGTTTAGCGATGAAGGTTGTATGATTCAAATGCACTCGATTAGCTGCTGCACAGGCGGAATCACATTGTATCCTAAAGCAATCCCTGGGACCAATTGGAACAACGAACCGAAAATCTAGCTCTAAATTGACTACGTGAGAATTACATATATCAGCTCGAAATTCCTCCGAGAACAAATAAGTTCATTTACGTATTTTTTCGTACTTGAAAGTAACCAAACAAGGAGCATGTAATCATCCACTTACGAGAAAAATATTCTAAATTTATTAAATTAGAACCGATGGTGATTAGTCGGGAACATTTATCAAGACAAATAATCGAAGCAGATGATATGGGAAAACATATCTTGTTGAGGAAAATATTTATACACGGACGATGCACAAAGTGCAAAAATGCACATATGCATATAGTTAGATGGCACCTCACGAATTGGCATGATTGTTTGTAGGAAACAAACACCATCTTCTCTGAACTCGATAAGCCGGTAACGGTGATTCTCACATGAACTTTTCGAAAACACAGAGTTAAGCATGTTAAAGGAAGAGGAACTAAATTAGCACGTAGATTCAGCATAGTCATAACAAGTTTATTCATTTGTCATTTGCAGGTTCACATCTACGACAATGATTCAAGAACAAGCGGATATATGCGGATAAGAAAAAAGCAGCTGATATAATTTGATATTTAATGGTGGAATCAGAAAATAGGTGTGCATACCATGTCAAGCAAGACGCAGCCCATCCCAAAATCTTGAAAGGAAGCCCACAGCAGGATAGCTTTGCTGCATGGCTACCAAGTTGTTCATTAATCCACAAGAAAATAATGACAGATCTGGACAACCATACAGTTTGGAAATTTTTATTAAAAGGACACGGAGAAATCAGATGGAGCAATGTTCACCTGGGGGTCTGTGACCTTCGATTTTGGCATGGGATGCCAAACGTAGAGTGTGAGGAAAGGAAATAACTTACGGAGTACAAATTCATGCACAAAAATAGGATCAGAAACTTGGGAAACCGAGTGAGAGACAAAAAGCCTAGAGCTCGCCCGCCCCTGTCCGATATCGCCGCGGCCTCCTCTGGCCAGAGCTCGCCGCGCCCGCCCGCTCACGGCTTACCCCGCTGGAGCTGGAGGAAGAGCGAGCGAGAGGAGGGAGAAGCAAACCCCCGTCGCTTCCAACTGCGGGAGCTGCCGCCGCTTCCAACCGGTTCTTCACTTGAGGGGCCATCCTGCGCCGGCCCGTCTCTGGCCGCGCCCGTCGCCTCCGGTCGTCGCCGCCGCGGATCCGCCCAGCGCCGGCCTGTGTCCGGCCGCGCGCGTCGCCTCCGGTCGTCACCGCCGCGGATCCGCCCCGCGCTGGCCCGTCTCCGGCCGCGCCGGCGCCTCCGGTCGCGCCGGCCGCGTCCTGCCCAGCTTGCCGCCCCGATTGGGAGGAAGAGAGGAGGAGGCGGCTGATTGGGGCGAGGAGAGGAGGCGGGGATTGGGGACGAGGAGAGCGAGGCGACGGATTGGCGCTGGCCGGGAGGAGGAGGAGAGGATTGGGGAAGGAGGAAGGAGGTGCTGATTGGGGACGGGAGAGGAGGAGGAAAAAAGGCGACCTGACCCAGCCCTGTTCCGTGTCTCTGGCGGGAGGCCCCACGCGCAAGATGGCCCAGCGGTCATGTACCCAGCAGCAGGCAGCAGGTAACAAAAGTAATAACCGGATCGGATGGCTGTGGGTGAAAGTGGGATCGATTTTTTTACTGTTCGGGAGGATCGAACGGCCAACGAAGAGTGCCCCCCGAGGACTATCTGGCTGGGCGGGTAGTGTTGTAACATTTATAGAAGAAATGTGGTCCCTTGCAATTCTTTTTCGCATTTCAGACATGGGTTTGGCCTTGTGATGAAAGCTTGGAAGCTTTCTGAAGCCTGGCAGACGATATGCATCCGATGCAAGGATGGTGCAAGGCTCCGAAACTGAAGTTTCTCAGTTCGGTAGAACAAATATGCCAAGGGCAAGTTTGGTTGCTCGCAGAGTGGTTTCCCGTCTCCGCTGATGCAACAAATGGCAGTTTGGATGTGCACGCCTGCTTCGCATGATTCTTAAAGCAGCGCAGAGCCTCTATGAGGAGGCACACTAGAATTGGGTGATTTTGGCGAGCCAAGCTCTTCTCGCGCTCGTAAAGGAAAATTGGCGCATAGCTTGTGCAAGCCAGAGATGGCGGGAGCTCACGCGCGTCCAGGAAAATTCGCTCACCTTGTGTCGATACTCGCCCCGTATTTACACCTCCGTGCCTCACTGGGAAAATCCCCCGCTACCATTTCCCCCTTTCGAGCTCTCCATCCAAGGCAGCTTCTCACCGACAAGCATGTAATCAACTCAATCTTCTCCGACTGGTGTAGCTGCGCCGTAGCAAGTCATCTTCCTCATTCTCATCGGCATGTTGACTTCGTCCGCCTCTTCCAACAATCAAATCGATGTGAGTAACATAGAACCCTAGCTTTGATCTGCTTTTCCAAGCTTGTTTGCTTAGATTCAGAGGTTGTTAGTTCATCTAGATGGAGTTTCTTGATGTACAGTAGTAGATTTATGTCTTTTGCTTGTGTTCGTCGCGAAGTGTGATCTTCATTGTTGTGTAGGCCACGTATAAGCGCAATAGTTGGTACGAGGATTGCTTATACAACGTGTATGTGCTCTCCTTGTGTCAGCTTTGGACTTATACATGCCGACAAGCAAAGATTGTTACTAGTGTTTGATGAGGACATCCCTACTACACTACTACCTCCGTCATTGCAAGATGAAGACGATGCTGTTGTGAAGCTCTAGTCCAATGAAGTCAGGATTGGACCAATGACAGGAGCTCGTGCGAAACTACTCAAACAACAGGCGAACTTGTTCCTAAGTGATACTTTGATCGATGAGAACTCTATACTTCCTAAGTCCTATTACTTATGTATGATCAGGTATGAAGAAGGAGCAAGCATCGCACGAGGAGGAGAGGAGCAGCTGGACAAGAAGATGGACGTGAAGTTGGACATGAAGCTGGCCATAAAGCTGGACATGAAGACATCCCATGGAAGCGCGAGGGAGGAGAGGAGGCATGCGCGAGGGAAGAAGACGAAGTCCAGGCCGGCGCCGAGCCCGGTGTGACCGGGCCGCCACGCCGGCGCGCCGGCTCCGGGCCCGGTCCAACCGGGCGCCTCGACCGGCCCAGCCCGGCGCCGACCGGATCCCCAGCCGGTGCCAACCGGCACTATCCAGGATGCTCGGACCCCTAGCCCGGTCACCACCCGGTGCCGGACCCGGTTGAAACCGGATGGCCCTGGTCCCGAGCCCGGTCGACCGGCCGTATGACCGGCCAACTCCGAGTCTGTCTCGACCAGATCCGATCTGGGTCGGTTTTCTATGTGTATTTTCAACTTATGGTCGTCCTGAACTCCTATATAAGTGCCCAGGACGCCCCCAAATTAGGTTTAGACCACGTTTAAGATGAACCCTAGTTCGTAGTTGATTGATTTGCAACTCTATCGAATTTCTACACCATATTGCATTGATTTGGTGTATACCCTGAAAGTCTTGTGTGATCTGCTGTTCCATTGGGAATTAGACGGTTGCAACTTACCGCTTCGTGATCGGCGGCTACGTGCGCAAGTGTGTGGAGTTGCGAATATCTTGCAGGGTTGAGAGCTGTTGCATTGGCGACAGTGACCAATCGAGAGACTTTGTTGCGTCATATAAGTTATCATCCACTTCATCATCAAGTTAATTTCGTTGTGTTCATCTCGTGATCATCATCACCATCGTGCTTACCGAGAAGATCGGGCAATCCCCTTATGTATCAGATTTCAGTGTTTTCTCGGTAAGCCATCCACAATCCACCCCATAGTTGAGTTGTGAGTGTTTCCTATCCGAGAAAAATCCAAAAAATATTAGGGTTAGGGTTTGCCATAGCCTTAGATTGCACTAATTTCGAGTGTTAGTTGCTTTTCGTAGTTGTTTTTGCGTATCTTTTTCTTCCATCTAGTATTGTTAGGATTTGTATCTCCGCTATCATCTAGTTTCAGCTTTTGTTACTCCGAGTCCACATAGCGTACGGTGTGCTTTTCCCAACCATAAACACAGCTTTTCAATATAAATGACTAGGAACTTCCCCATAAGAGACTAGTTTTACCGCTCGACGGGCTGCTCGTTAGTTGAGTCATCAAAAAAAAAATCGAAAAGAAGCAAAAAAGAGCTACATAGCTGCGTGTGTTACAAAAAGAAAATCCAAAAAGAAAGTGAAGTGCTAGTAAGATTCAAGTGAAGGCCTAGTTTACTTTTCTGCACCCTGTAGTTGAGTAATCTTGTGCCTGTTTCGTTGAGCTTTGCTAGTGTCTCTCGAGTGCATTGCAACCTTTCATCCATATAGTTGCATTGCCATATTTATCGCCTTGTGTGAGTATCATTGGTTGTCTACGGTCAGCGCTAGAGCTTGTTATTGGTGCAAATAGGTAGCCTACCTACAGCCCCACATATATCCTGCTTTGCCGTTTGATTTGTTCTTATACCCTTGATATTCGTTTCGCTACATCCGTGCACTAGTTGTCCCTACAAGTGGTAAGCAACACTAATTCACTTTGGAGCGGTAAGATTTCCTTTTCTTATCAGTTTTGAGTGAGTTGTGAGAGTACCACCATATATTTTTGATTTAGTGCACTAATCCACTAACCATGTCTTCTAGTGATGAGAAAATTGTTAACCAGAAAAACAAGAATTCCGCTGATGTGATGACATGGAGGGAGTATGAAGCTCTTCGTAATGAGATGCGGCGTGAATTCCGTACTCAGGACGATGAACTTAGGGGGACTGTTCAGGAGATCTCCCAGAAGCTGGATGCTACTATGAGACTGTCACTACAATGAAATATCAAATGACGGATATCCAAGCAAAGTCTTCAAGTTTTGCAACTAGCTGTTGATAATCTCACTCAACAACAGCAACAAGAAGAAGAAGACCATGATCTTCAGGATGAAGCACCTGGAGTTGGTCGTGGTGCTGGACGTGGTAACCGTGGTCGTGGCTTTGTTGAACTCGGAGCTCGCCGTCTTATCCACAACAACAAAATGATGGTTTGGGTAAGCTAAAGTTCTCAATACCCAAATTTGAAGGAGGTGCTGATGTTGAAGAATATCTCACTTGGGAGCTGAAGATTGAGAAGTTGTGGCGCCTACATGACTATAATGAAGATAGGAAGGTTAAGCTTGCTTCTTCAGAATTTGATGGCTATGCATTGCGTTGGTGGGATGGAGTTACACGTACTCGTCGAGAAGATAACGAATTGCCGCTCTTACATGGCGCGAGATGAAGGTCATTATGCATGCTTGGTTCGTTCCCACTAACTATTTGCGTTCTATATATGATAAGTTGACCCTATTGAGACAAGGTGTGAAGACTGTTGATACTTATTTCATGGAGATGGAGATGTTTATGCAGCGTGGCCGTGTCCATGAGTCAATTCGGATGACAATGCAGACGTTTCCTACATGGTTTGAAGTATGATATCAAAGGCATTGTTCGCAGTTACACTACAATGAATGAGTTGCTACATCATGCAAGAGAAGCTGAAGCACGCTTGGTCTGAAGAAGCGCAAATCAAAGGTCGTGCTACGGGAGCTGGGCGCTACACGCCTAGGGTGCCCCTATCTACGGCCGCGGCGCCATCTTCGCGCTCCGCACCTTATTCGACTCCGTCTAGCAAGTCGGTCTCCAATGTGAACACAAAGAAGCCCGATCATGCTGCCAGTACGAGTGGTTCTAGTATCTCTACTGCGCGCAACCACGATATGAATTGTCATACATGTGGTGGAAAGGGTCACTTCAAGAGAGATTGTCATAACCGCAAGGTCATGATTATCAATGAGGACAATGAGTATGAGACTGGAGATGATGTTGATCCATATGCTCCAGAAGATGATGACTATGACAGGTGATGGTGTAGATGCTTATCCGTCTCGATGCTCGCACTATTGTTGTGTCTCAGCGTGCTCTTAATGTGTTGCCAAGTGCATCTACTCAGCGCTGCAATTTGTTTCAAATAAAGGCTTTAGTTGGTCCTGACAAGGCTTGCAAGGTCATTATTGATGGCGGGAGTTACCGCAATTTAGCAAGCAAGGAGTTGTGTACCAAGCTGAAGTTGAAGTATCTACCGCACCCACATCCATACTATATTCAGGTGGTTGAGTGACAATGATGAGATGAAGGTAAACCACATGGTGCGTGTTGAGTTTGAGATTGGACCGTATAAGGATTCCATTGATTTTGATGTGGTTCCTATGACGGTGTGTCATCTACTATTGGGTCGGCCATGGCTCTATGACCGTTCGTGCAACACAATGACCGTGCCAATACATATCACTTGGAGTTCAAGGGCAAGAAAATCGACTTGCAGCCTATGTCACCACAGCAAATTGTCAATGAATCTCGTCAGAAAGTTGAAGTCAACTTGGATGATGCACCTATAGATAGGCGAGAGAATTGTAATGTCGTGAGTGATATAACGAAAAGTGAGAGAGTGAATTCCTTAGTCTTATTAGCCACCAAAGAGGACATGAGAGAATTTAGTGAGGATCCTATCGCCATGCCTCTTGTGCTCATGTACAAGGGTGAGGTTTTGGTTTCTAACGACATGACCCCTATTTCTCTTGGTGTTTCTAGTGTTTTACAGGAATTCAGCGACGTGTTTCCGGAGGAGGTAGCCGCAAGATTGCCACCATTGCGTGGTATTGAGCATCAAATAGATTTGATCCCCGGCGCCTCGCTGCCCAATAGGGGCGCCATATAGGACGAACCCCGAAGAGACGAAGGAGATACAGAAGCAAGTACAAGCGCTACTCGACAAAGGTTATATCCGTATAAGACTTAGTCCTTGTGATGTTCCTGTTATTCTAGTTCCTAAGAAAGATGGTACATGGCGCATGTGTGTAGATTGTAAAGCGATAAACAACATTACTATTCGATATCTTCATCCTCTTCCCCGTTTAGAGGATATGCTAGATGAATTGAGTGGTGTTGCTGTTTTCTCTAAAATTAATTTGCGTAGTGGTTATCATCAAATTAGGATGAAAGAGGGGATGAATGGAAAACAGCCTTTAAAATAAAATCTGGTTTATATGAGTGGTTAGTAATGCCTTGTGGTTTAACTAATGCACCTAGCACTTTCATGAGACTGATGAACCATGTTTTGCGTGATTTTATTGGCAAGTTTGTGGTTGTATACTTTGATGACATATTAATCTACAGCCGCAATGAATATGATCATACTATACAATATTCGTCATGTTTTGCAAGTGTTGCGTGATAATAAACTTTATGGTAATTTTGAGAAGTGCACATTTTGCAAAGATAAGGTCATATTTCTGGATTATGTTGTCTCTAAGCATGGCGTAGAAGTAGATGTGTCTAAAATTGAAGCTATTCAAAATTGGCCTACTCCCATGAATGTGAGTCAAGTAAGAAATTTTCATGGTCTATAGAAGATTTGTGCCCAATTTTAGTACTATTGATGTACATTTGAATAAATTGACTAAAAAGGGTGTTGCCTTTGAGTGGGGCGCAGCCCAAGATCATGCTTTTGATGAACTGAAAAGATTGTTAACTTCTGCACCGTTGTTTGCACTTCCTGATTTCAATAAACAATTTGAGATTGAATGTGATGCTAGTGATATTGGAATTGGTGGTGTATTGATGCAAGAGGATCGTCCAATTGCATATTTTTCTGAGTAACTTTCTGGTGCTAAGTTGAACTACCCTATATATGATAAAGAATTGTATGCTTTAATTAGAGTTCTTGAGGTTTGGCAACATTATTTGTGGCCAAAATAATTTATCATACATTCGATCATGAAGCTTTAGAATATCTGAAAGCTCAATCTAACTTGCATAGGCGTCTTGCTAAGTGGGTTGAGTTCATTGAGTCTTTTCCATACATTATCAAGCATAAGAAGGGAAAAGATAATATTGTTGCTGATGCTCTATCTAAGAAGAATATGCTATTAACTCAACTTGATGTTAAAATTCATGGATTAGAGATATTATGTGATTTGTATGCTACTGATCATGATTTTGCTGAACCATATCGCTTGTGTGCATGGGAGAAATATCACATACATGATGGATTCTTGTTTAGAGCTAACAAACTATGTGTTCTAGAATAGTCTGTGCGTTGCTCTTATTGCAGGAATCACATGCTGGAGGTTTAATGGGTCACTTTGGGCATGAGAAGATGCTACTCATGCTCGCTGATCATTTTTATTGGCCAAAGATGAGGCGGGATGTGGACAGGTATGTGAAGAGATGTATTACTTGCAACAAGTCCAAGTCCAAGCTGAAGCCTCACGGTTTGTATACTCCTTTACCGGCACCTACTACACCATGGGAAGACATTAGTATGGATTTTGTGTTGGGTTTTCCGCATACTAAGAGAGACCATGATTCTATATTTGTGGTAGTGGATAGATTCTCTAAGATGTCACACTTTATTGCACTGCTCACAAGAGCGACGATGCGTCGCATATTGCTAAAGCTGTTTTTCAGGGAGATTGTACGTCTACATGGAGTCCCGAAAACTATTGTTTCTGATCGTGACGTGAAGTTCATGAGCTACTTCTGGAAGACTCTTTGGAGAAAGCCGGGGATGAAGCTACTTTTTAGCACTACTTGTCATCCCCAAACTGATGGTCAAACTGAAGTGGTGAATAGAACATTGTCACGACTGTTGAGATCCATGATCAAGAAGAACCTGAAGGAGTGGGAAGATTGTTTGCTGCATGTGGAGTTTGCTTACAACAGGGCGGTACATTCTACCACAGAGTTGTGTCCCTTTGAGGTGGTGTATGATTTCAAACCCATTACTCCACTTGATTTGTTGCCTCTACCCATACATGAGAGAGTCAATATGGAGGCATCAAAGAGGGCAGATTTTGTGCGAAAGATTCATGTGAAGACTAAAGAGTTGATAGAGAAGAAAGGCAAGAGCAATCGTCTGCAAGGGTTACAAGAAGCGCAAGGAGATGTTGTTCAAGCCTGGTGATATGGTGCAGGTACATTTTCGCAAGGATAGGTTTCCGAAGCTACGGAAGTCCAAGTTGCTTCCTCGTGGTGCTGTGGTCCTTACAAAGTGCTTGTCAAGATCAACGATAATGCATACTCTATAGATCTTTCAATTGATGAGTTTGGTGTCAGGAATTCTTTCAATGTGGCTGATTTGACACCATATGACGGAGAAGACCTTGGAGCGTCGAGGTCGACGCCTTTTGAAGGGGGAGATGATGAGGACATCCCTACTACACTACTACCTCCG
>NC_061514.1:314885220-314897764 GCF_022539505.1 Lolium rigidum
ACAAGACTGGTCAAAGATTCTCTCTAGAGCTAGAGGACAAGGATGAGCTAAGCAAAGTAGCTTTAAACGAAGCCTGATGGCGTGTAACTCACACGTTCGTTGGGAACCCCAAGAGGAAGGTATGATGCGCACAGCAGCAAGTTTTCCCTCAGAAAGAAACCAAGGTTTATCGAACCAGGAGGAGCCAAGAAGCACGTTGAAGGTTGATGGCGGCGGGATGTAGTGCGGCGCAACACCGGAGATTCCGCGCCAACGTGGAACCCGCACAACACAACCAAAGTACTTTGCCCCAACGAAACAGTTGAGGTTGTCAATCTCACCGGCTTGTCTGTAACAAAGGATTAACCGAATTGTGTGGAAGATGATTGTTTGCGAGAGAAAACAGTAAAAACAAGTATTGCGAAGCAGATTTGTATTTCAAGTATTAAAGAATGGACCGGGGTCCACAGTTCACTAGAGGTGTCTCTCCCATAAGATAAAAGCATGTTGGGTGAACAAATTACGATCGGGCAATTGACAAATAGAGAGGGCATAACAATGCACATACATGTCATGATAAGTATAGTGAGATTTAATTGGGCATTACGACAAAGTACATAGACCGCCATCCAACTCGCATCTATGCCTAAAAAGTCCACCTTCGAGGTTATCGTCCGAACCCCTCCAAGTATTAAGTTGCTAAACAACAGACAATTGCATTAAGTATGGTGCGTAATGTAATCAACAACTACATCCTCGGACATAGCGCCAATGTTTTATCCCTAGTGGCAACAAGCACAACACAACCTTAGAACTTTCGTCATCGTCCCAGGTGTCAATGCGGCATGAACCCACTATCGAGCATAAATACTCCCTCTTGGAGTTAAGAGCAAAAACTTGGCAGAGCCTCTACTAATAACGGAGAGCATGCAAGATCATAAACAACACATATGTAATAACTTGATAATTAACATAACATGGTATTCTCTATCCATCGGATCCCAACAAACACAACATAGAGTATTACAGATAGATGATCTTGATCATGTTAGGCAGCTCACAAGATCCAACAATGAAGCACAATGAGGAGAAGACAACCATCTAGCTACCGCTATGGACCCATAGTCCAGGGGTGAACTACTCACTCATCACTCCGGAGGCGACCATGGCGGTGTAGAGTCCTCCGGGAGATGAATCCCCTCTCCGGCGAGGTGCCGGAGGAGATCTCCGAATCCCCCGAGATGGGATTGGCGGCGGCGGCGTCTCGGAAGGTTTTCCGTATCGTGGTTTTTCGCATCAGGGGTTTCGCGACGGAGGCTTTAAGTAGGCGGAAGGGCAACGTGGGGGGCCACACGGGGGCCCCACACCACAGGTCGGCGCGGCCAAGGGCTGGGACGCGCCGCCCTATGGTGGCAGCCCCTCGTGGCCCCACTTCGTATCCCTTTCGGTCTTCTGGAAGGTTCGTGGCAAAAAAGGACCCTGGGTCTTGATTTCGTCCAATTCCGAGAATATTTCGTTACTAGGATTTCTGAAACCAAAAATAGCAGAGAAACAACGAATCGGCACTTCGGCATCTTGTTAATAGGTTAGTTCCGGAAAATGCACGAATATGACATAAAGTGTGCATAAAACATGTAGGTATCATCAATAATATGGCATAGAACATAAGAAATTATCGATACGTCGGAGACGTATCAAGCATCCCCAAGCTTAGTTCTCGCTCGTCCCGAGCAGGTAAAACGATAACAAAGATAATTTCCGAAGTGACATGTCATCATAACCTTGATCATACTATTTGTAAACATATGTAGTGGATGCAGCGATCAAAACAATGGTAATGACATGAGTAAACAAGTGAATCATAAAGCAAAGACTTTTCATGAATAGTACTTCAAGACAAGCATTAATAAGTCTTGCATAAGAGTTAACTCATAAAGCAATAAATCAAAGTAAAGGTATTGAAGCAACACAAAGGAAGATTAAGTTTCAGCGGTTGCTTTCAACTTATAACATGTATATCTCATGGATAATTGTCAACATAGTGTAATATAACAAGTGCAATATGCAAGTATGTAGGAATCAATGCACAGTTCACACAAGTGTTTGCTTCTTGAGGTGGAGAGAGATAGGTGAACTGACTCAACATAAAAGTAAAAGAATGGTCCTTCAAAGAGGAAAGCATCGATTGTTATATTTGTGCTAGAGCTTTTATTTTGAAAACATGAAACAATTTTGTCAACGGTAGTAATAAAGCATATGAGTTATGTAAATTATATCTTACAAGTTGCAAGCCTCATGCATAGTATACTAATAGTGCCCGCACCTTGTCCTAATTAGCTTGGACTACCGGATCTTTGCAATGCACATGTTTTAACCAAGTGTCACAATGGGGTACCTCCATGCCGCTCTGTACAAAGGTCTAAGGAGAAAGCTCGCATTTTGGATTTCTCGCTTTTGATTATTCTCAACTTAGACATCCATACCGGGACAACATGGACAACGAGATAATGGACTCCTCTTTAATGCATAAGCATGTGGCAACAATTAGTGTTCTCATATGAGATTGAGGATATATGTCCAAAACTGAAACTTCCACCATGAATCATGGCTTTAGTTAGCGGCCCAATGTTCTTCTCTAACAATATGCATGCTCCAACCATTAAGGTGGTAGATCTCTCTTACTTCGAGACAAGACGGACATGCATAGCAACTCACATGATATTCAACAAAGAATAGTTGATGGCGTCCCCGAAACATGGTTATCGCACAACAAGCAACTTAATAAGAGATAAAGTGCATAAGTACATATTCAATACCACAATAGTTTTTAAGCTATTTGTCCCATGAGCTATATATTGCAAAGGTGAATGATGAAATTTAAAGGTAGCACTCAAGCAATTTACTTTGGAATGGCGGAGAAATACCATGTAGTAGGTAGGTATGGTGGACACAAATGGCATAGTGGTTGGCTCAAGGATTTTGGATGCATGAGAAGTATTCCCTCTCGATACAAGGTTTAGGCTAGCAAGGTTATTTGAAACAAACACAAGGATGAACGGTGCAGCAAAACTCACATAAAAGACATATTGTAAACATTATAAGACTCTACACCGTCTTCCTTGTTGTTCAAAACTCAATACTAGATATTATCTAGACTCTAGAGAAACCAAATATGCAAACCAAATTAGCAAGCTCTAAGTATTTCTTCATTAATGGGTGCAAAGTATATGATGCAAGAGCTTAAACATGAGCACAACAATTGCCAAGTATCAAATTATCCAAGACATTTTTAGAGTTACTACATGTAGTATTTTCCAATTCCAACCATATAACAATTTAACGAAGAAGAAACTTCGCCAAGAATACTATGAGTAGAGCCTAAGGACATACTTGTCCATATGCTACAGCGGAGCGTGTCTCTCTCTCACAAAGTGAATGCTAGGATACATTTTATTCAAACAAAACAAAAAACAAAAACAAACCGACGCTCCAAGCAAAGTGCATAAGATGTGACGGAATAAAAATATAGTTTCAGGGGAGGAACCTGATAATGTTGTTGATGAAGAAGGGGATGCCTTGGGCATCCCCAAGCTTAGACGCTTGAGTCTTCTTAGAATATGCAGGGGTGAACCACCGGGGCATCCCCAAGCTTAGAGCTTTCACTCTCCTTGATCATATTGCATCATACTCCTCTCTTGATCCTTGAAAACTTCCTCCACACCAAACTCGAAACAACTCATTAGAGGGTTAGTGCACAATAAAAATTAACATGTTCAGAGGTGACACAATCATTCTTAACACTTCTGGACATTGCATAAAGCTACTCGGACATTAATGGATCAAAGAAATTCATCCAACATAGCAAAAGAGGCAATGCGAAATAAAAGGCAGAATCTGTCAAAACAGAACAGTCCGTAAAGATGGATTTTATTAGGCCACCAGACTTGCTCAAATGAAAATGCTCAAATTGAATGAAAGTTGCGTACATATCTGAGGATCATGCACGTAAATTGGCTTAATTTTCTGAGCTACCTACAGAGAGTTAGACCCAGATTCGTGACGACAAAGAAATCTGGAACTAGCGAGTAATCCAAATCTAGTACTTACTTTACTATCAAAGACTTTACTTGGCACAACAAAACATAAAACTAAGATAAGGAGAGGTTGCTACAGTAGTAAACAACTTCCAAGACTCAAATATAAAACAAAAATACTGTAGTAAAAACATGGGTTGTCTCCCATAAGCGCTTTTCTTTAACGCCTTTCAGCTAGGCGCAGAAAGTGTAACTCAAGTGTTATCAAATGGTGGTGCATCTACAGCGGGGTTTGGAGTTTTCTCAACCATGCATAGTATATTGGATACATAAGTTTCAGCGTCTCCCTTCTCATTAGTCTTGGGCTTGCTACTCTCATCGAACAAATTTTCGGGAACAAGCCAAGCATCGTTATGTTCTAGTGCATCATTCATAGCTAGGAGTTTACATGGTATTGGTGCTTTGATCTCCCCACCATCATTAGTATTATTAGTGTACCTTATTCTATCCATGTCCATTTTTTCAAGGAGACTAACAAAATTAGTATGAGAACCAAGCATATTAAATTTAGCAAAGACCTTTCTAGCCTCTCTTGCTAGACCACCAAATTCTCTAAGAAGGGTTTCTAAAACAAAATCTTTCTTTTCCCCCTCTTCCATATCACCGAGTGTAAGAAACATGTGTTGGATTACAGGATTGAGATTAACAAATTTAGTTTCCAACATGCGAACTAATGCAGCAGCAGCAATTTCATAAGTAGGAGCAAGTTCTACCAGGTGTCTATCTTCAAAATCTTCAACGGTACTAACATGGGTGAAAAATTCTTCTATATTGTTTCTCCCAATTATAGACCCGCGTCCTACCGGTATGTTTTTTGTGGTAAAATTAAAAGGAAACATGATGAAATAAGTAAAGCAAATGCAAGTAACTAATTTTTTTGTGTTTTTGATATAGAGTGCAAGACAGTAAATAAAGTAAAGTTAGCAACTAATTTTTTGTGTTTTGATATAAGTGCAGCAAACAAAGTAGTAAATAAAATAAAGCAAGACAAAAACAAAGTAAAGAGGTTGGGAAGTGGAGACTCCCCTTGCAGCGTGTCTTGATCTCCCGACAACGGCACCGAGAAAAGAGCTTGATGGCGTGTAACTCACACGTTCGTTGGGAACCCCAAGAGGAAGGTATGATGCGCACAGCAGCAAGTTTTCCCTCGAAAGAAACCAAGGTTTATCGAACCAGGAGGAGCCAAGAAGCACGTTGAAGGTTGATGGCGGCGGGATGTAGTGCGGCGCAACACCAGAGATTCCGGCGCCAACGTGGAACCTGCACAACACAACCAAAGTACTTTGCCCCAACGAAACAGTGAGGTTGTCAATCTCACCGGCTTGCTGTAACAAAGGATTAAACGAATTGTGTGGAAGATGATCTTTTGCAGAGAAAACAGTAAAAACAAGTATTGCAGCAGATTTGTATTTCAGTATTAAAGAATGGACCGGGGTCCACAGTTCATTAGAGGTGTCTCTCCCATAAGATAAAAGCATGTTGGGTGAACAAATTACAGTCGGGCAATTGACAAATAGAGAGGGCATAACAATGCACATACATGTCATGATAAGTATAGTGAGATTTAATTGGGCATTACGACAAAGTACATAGACCGCCATCCAACTGCATCTATGCCTAAAAAGTCCACCTTCAGAGTTATCGTCCGAACCCCCTCCGGTATTAAGTTGCTAAACAACAGTACAATTGCATTAAGTATGGTGCGTAATGTAATCAACAACTACATCCTCGGACATAGCGCCAATGTTTTATCCCTAGTGGCAACAGCACAACACAACCTTAGAACTTTCGTCATCGTCCCAGGTGTCAATGCGGGCATGAACCCACTATCGAGCATAAATACTCCCTCTTGGAGTTAAGAGCAAAAACTTGGCCGAGCCTCTACTAATAACGGAGAGCATGCAAGATCATAAACAACACATATGTAATAACTTGATAATTAACATAACATGGTATTCTCTATCCATCGGATCCCGACAAACACAACATAGAGTATTACGGATAGATGATCTTGATCATGTTAGGCAGCTCACAAGATCCAACAATGAAGCACAATGAGGAGAAGACAACCATCTAGCTACTGCTATGGACCCATAGTCCAGGGGTGAACTACTCACTCATCACTCCGGAGGCGACCATGGCGGTGTAGAGTCCTCCGGGAGATGAATCCCCTCTTCGGCAGGGTGCCGAGGAGATCTCCGAGAATCCCCGAGATGGGATTGGCGGCGGCGGCGTCTCCGGAAGGTTTTCCGTATCGTGGTTTTTCGCATCGGGGTTTCGCGACGGAGGCTTTAAGTAGGCGGAAGGGCAACGTGGGGGCCACACGGGGGCCCCACACCACGGATCGGCGCGGCCACGGGCTGGGCCGCGCCTCCCTATGGTGGCAGCCCCTCGTGGCCCCACTTCGTATCCCTTTCGGTCTTCCGGAAGGTTCGTGGCAAAATAGGACCCCGGGTCTTGATTTCGTCCAATTCGAGAATATTTCGTTACTAGGATTTCTGAAACCAAAAACAGCGAAAAACAAGAATCGGCACTTCGGCATCTTGTTAATAGGTTAGTTCCAGAAAATGCACGAATATGACATAAAGTGTGCATAAAACATGTAGGTATCATCAATAATATGGCATAGAACATAAGAAATTATCGATACGTCGGAGACGTATCAAAGCTCCCGGCGCGAAAGAGGAAGGTGACGCCAAAAGCAACCGGGGGACGTCAGCCTCCCTGATTAAAGAAGATACCGGCGTCACCTATGATTAAAGTAGCTTTATAAAGTAGTTTGTCTGTTCAAAGATGCAATTAGGGTTTCCTAGGGTTTCTTCCCCCTGTAAGCCACCCTCTCCCCTATATAAGGAGAGGGGGCACACCCTTACGTGGGTACGTACGATCTAGGTGAGTCCTTGTATTCAGAAACCTGTAACCTGTTGAGATCAATGAAGAAAGAGATCTAGAGCAGAGTTCTTCCTTGTGTCTTTCTTCGTCTACCTCTGGCTTAGGCCAAGTTCTTGAGGAAAGCATTCGGAAGTTCATCCAATCTAATCAAGAACCCTCCCCCGAATCCTCTAGCGCCCATTCGGCCCCAACTTAAGCCATCCTATGGCATCTGTCTGTTCACCACGACGACATTGCTTGCAAGTTATTTGATGTGTGTTGTGTTCTAAGTGCTTGTTAGTTTGCTTGCTTATCATTGTTATTGTATTATGGTACTTTCATTTGTGATGTAGGATAAGGAAAACTCGCTAGATCTCTCTGCACAATCGGTGCTGCAGGCGGAGGCGGCGGTGCCGCTTCGGTATAGGCCGATGCTTGATAAGTACTGCTCGGTGATGAATAAGAGCATCATGACATGGCCACCTGCTCTGTCCACGTTCGTTCTCAACAGGGTATGGACCTCATCAAGAAAGGGGTTAGAGTGGACCTTGGATTAAGGGTGAAGTAACTCAAGGATGTTGCAGAGTCTGTTCTCAAGTAATGTGGCTGTGTAGTTACCCCGGAGAAGATCTACAATCATCTTAGGCACTGGAGAGCACGGTAGATTCATGTGAGAAGGGTCAAAAGCCTTGAGGACGTGTGCTGGAGGAGAGACACCAACCTTCATGATGGAAGATGATGCCTGCTTTGCGCACATCATGGTTCTATCAATGCTCTTATTTTTGCTTGTGTGCACTCAATCGTAAGCTATAATAGGACAATTAACTAAATATCTTCTTATTTGTAGACACACCCGAGGGAGTGTGATCTCCTCAACAAGCCCATAGCGAACTATGCTCATATGAAGATGATCTACGCCGGGCGTGTTCCACAAGCACCCATCTCTCCCAGCACGATCCACCATGCTCTTAGCCACCTCATGGAGCACACGACACATGCCACCAGGTACCTTGCGATGAGCCCCTGGTTTACAGTCTTATTGAAGAAGTATTATTTTGAAGGAGCCCGAGAATTGGGTTCTTGTTGTGGTGCTCGTTCTGGTGTTTGGAAGTAGCTAGGTTTGATGAACAAGGATGCCAAGTCTCTATATTTTTGGTGATACCTGGGTATGATGAGGAGGTGTGTACTTTTGGTTGTGCGCAAAGCACGAGGAGGTGATATCTAGGTATGCCAAGTCTGTATATTTTTGGTTGATGAACTTGTGTTGTATCATGAGCAGTTGTTCGTGGCTTCGTGGTGCAACAATCTAATCTACTGCTAGAACTACGTTTTTGTTGATGTTTATGTGCATATATCAGCCCATTCTAAAATGCTATTCTGTTGATTGCTTTGGTAAGCTCACCATGAAGCAGACGTGGAACCGTATGTGGGAAGCGGCTCATAACCAAACACATGTCAAAAGCGTGAAACAGAAAAAGGGCCCAACCAAACGATGGGTATGAGCTTATGCTACGATGCTCAACATGACTTATTGGCAACCAATCTACTTGCACAATATGAATTTTAAATGCCGTGACCTTCTATAATTTCTACGGAACTAAGTTCTCTACTCTAGATGCAGCGAAAATCTACGAGCAACCAAACTCGCCTGAGTAGTGTTTTATTAGCCATTCTCTAGAATAGGTTTGGATCCCGCATCAGCCCAAACATAGTTTTTTAAATATTTTGCTTGCAAACATAACCTTAATGTTTATATGTCGTGTACGGGTGTAGACGTGCAGTGCTGCGTGCTGAGTATTCATCTCATCAGTCATCACAAAGCATGCGCCATTTCATTCTCAAGGTTAATAGCGTACACACAGGAGCGGAGCTCCCAGTAGGGCAAGGTAGGGCAGCCGCCCTACCTTGATTTTTGGTGAATACACTTAGAAGCGCGTGTTTTTTCTGAAAATTTTGAGTGGTCATACATCGCAAACGGACTCCGTATGAGAAAGTTATGCATGTTTCAGTAAAAACACTGCGCAAAATCGATTACAGGCCAAAAACATAGACTATTTTTACCTCCAAATATAAACTCGTATTCTAGATTCAATGTGAATAATATCGCTTGTATTACAGAGATTTATCATTGAATGTACCCTAGTATATACAAGATAAACTCGAGTTATTCATTATACATACTTGTAGAATTGAAGATTTTTAGATGTTTTAAAGTCAAGTAATACTTTCTCCGGCCGCGTTATTACTCCATTAAGATGACATAGGGTTCACGAGTGACTCATCAACAATTGAAAGGAATTTTCTAGCAAAAAAGATAATCAAAATCGTGTTGCGCATCAAATGTCTTGATTATTTGAATTACATCATATTTTTTAAGAAGATGTAAAGCTTTGCCGTTCAGTTAGCATTATTAGTATGTTTTTTAGGTTATACTTATAATCAAATTTTTTTATTTTTATTGTATTGATATATTACTACTTTTTAGGGCTATTTGATATTTGCATCATTCAAAGTTCGCCCTACCTTAGATTATTTTCGTCCTTCGCCACTGCGTACACACAACTACACAAGCATGTCCCTCGACCCCAAACAGTTGGCATAATTTAAACGCACCAGACTTCGATGTTAGAACGTGGAAAACACTTCATACTTGGTCACTTTATATACGTATCTCGTAGAGAAAAGGAATGAAAACCCCTTTCAATCCTGGAGTCCATTGCCTCACTCCTCGACAGCCAGTTCTGGTACAACGTCAATCATGCTCCAAAGTCGAGGAGTCAAGGATGTTTTGCCATTGGCACTCCAAAGGTTGTGAAGGCATCCAAGCCAAAGGGGCGCTGGCCCCCGCCGACGGTGGGTTGGACGAAAACTAAAGCCGGTGAAGCGGTGATGCCAAATTCAGATAGGGTCGTGGAGGTGTGGTCATTCGTGAACACGGTGGACGCTTGCTTGCGGGTGTGTGCCAATTTTTTCCCTATCTGCAGGATCGGTCTTAGAGCATCTCTAACAGAGCCCGTAAATCCCGTCGGAACTGAATTTTTCCGGCGGATTTACGGGTTCGGGTCGAAACGCGCGCAGATCAGCGCCCGAATACATGGGCCGGCCCGTAAACGAAGTTCAGGGGTCCGAGAAATCGAGCGGACGCCCCATATTAAAAGGGATCACGGAGGGGAGTTCGGTTCGCAAACCCTACTCCCCTCCGCCGTTCCTCTCCCTCCGTCGCCGCTAGTCGCCAGCTCAGACGAGCAATCCACGTAGCCCGAGCAACCAATCTGAAGCCCGCCGCCACGCGATGGCTTCCCGTGGAGGATCCGGCGGCTGTGCCGCGGGATTGGGCGGCGGCGACTCACCGCCGCATCCGCCTGTCTTCCGCACCGACGCGGAGCGGCGGAAGTGGAACAAGAGCGAGGGCGCTCGGAAGAGGAGCGCTCGCCGGTGGACGAACTGGGGGCTCACGTCCCCAGAGAAGCTCGCTCGCTACGGCCCCGCCGGCGAGGGCTCCTCCTCCGGCCAGTCGAGCCGCGCACCGCGGCTGCCCGTGGCGGAGAGCGAGGAGGAGGACGACCTCATCCCCGTGCGCTCGCCGACCATCTCCGCCGGGGACTACGTCCACAACAGCGACGAGGAGGAGGCCGCCCTCGCTCAGGCGAAGGCGATCAGCGACGCGGAGGCTCGGGCGCGCTTCCGCCGGGAGGAAACCAACGCCGTCCGCCAGGTCAGGGAGTACGAGGCGGCCCGCCGGGAAGCCCGCGTCCGCCGCGTCAAGCTCGAAATAGTCGAGCTTGACAAGGACGACGCGTGAAGATCTTCCACGCCGCCGACCATCTCCGCCAGCACCAGCACCGCCGCGCGCCATAGGTCATATAGGCCGCATTTTGCTTAGCTAGGTTGCGCTTGCCGGTGTACCAGTAATTACGTTTTCAATTTCAAGAACTATGTTTTCAATTTCAAGAACTATGTACGTATGTATGCTCAATCGGAGCATCTATGTCATCTAGAACTATGATCATCGCTAAATTTTACCCACGCTATTTCGAATTCCTCTTTTCAGTTCCATTATACGGTTTCTATTCTGCGCCACTGCAATGCGAATTGCTTTGGAGACAGACAACGCGACGGTGGTTTTGAAGATGAACAATCAGCCAAAAGGATAGATCTTTGCATGGACCTCTAGTGGAGGAGGTTAGAGGAGATTAAAAAGGAGATTATGCTTTCAACGACCATGTGGTCAAATGGGCGCCAATGGAGCTCCTCATTCTCTAGCTAAAGAAGGTTGCGGTTTAGAGATTACTAAAACTTGGTTTTTGATACATCTAGATTGTATTGGGAACATGTTGACCCTGGACATGTCCGGGCTTTAACAAATACCGCAGCTATTAAAAAAAACTTTCAATAAAGAGTCATGAACCGGCAACCAAAATGCGCTGCTTGGTAGGATAACACTTAAGCAGGCAATCCGGATATGTAGGTGTCAGAGCATCTCCAGTCGCGTCCCCCAAACCGTCCCCCAAAGGGATTTGGGGCGCGCCGGACAAAAAAAGCATTCCAGCCGCGTCCCCCAAAGCCCTTTTTTGTCCGGCGCGCCCCCATTCGGTGTCCGGCGTCCCGAGCCCGTCCCCGCCCCACAGGGGACGCACCGGGCACGCCAGACACAACGAAATGAGAGGCGAGGAGGCGCGGGGCCGACCCGTCAGCGGCTCGGACGCTCAACCGCCACATACGTAGCGACGGTGCAGTTGACAGGAAGCGGAACCGTCGCATTGGCAAGCGCGTCGACGACGCGCCAACCCCGCCGGAATGGAGCGCCGACTCCTCGGAAGAGCAACCGCTGCTCTCTTCGACTTCTGCGCCGCCGTTCATCCGCGCTCAATAAGACCCGTACGTACGCCGTACGCACGCCACCATTCATCCAAGCCTTCATCCGACACCTCCAGCGACGATGAGCTACATCTCCCAGCTCCCGTCCGACACCTCCAGCGAGGGAAAGCCTGTCGGCTGGCGCCATTGGTGGGAGAGAGCCGGGACGCCGAGCAGCGGCGACGATTCCCCGCCGCCAGTTGACAGCGAGGAGGAATGGCTGGGCTGGGAGGAGGAGGAAGAAGAGAGCGAGGCCGCGGCGGCGGCGATGGCCCGTGCGAAGGCGAAGGCGGCCAAGGCGAAGGCTTCCAAGGCGAAGGCCGCCAAGGCCAAGGCCGCCAAGGCCAAGGCCAAGGCCAAGGCCAAGGCCAAGGCGAAGGCGAAGGCCAAGGCGCAGCCGACGAGCACCGGCGACGACGACGCGTCGAGCGCCGACACCGCCTCTTCGGAAGAGGTGACGAGCAGGAAGCGCCACCGCGATGACGACGACGAGGTGGGGCCATCGGCGAAGAAGAAGAAGTAGATAGTTTATATGTATTTAATTATATTTTTTCGAAGTTTTATATATAATTTGTTTATGTTCAACCGATTTGAATATTATTAAATAGTTTCTTTCTAGCCAAAAAAAATACTTTTAATGTTTGGGGGCGGCGTTTGGGGGACGCGGGCTGGGAGCGACGTCCCCAAACGCGGCACGAACGTAAACACGCCCCCAACGCTGTATCCGCGGGCTTGGGTGACGG
>NC_061514.1:314897864-314946419 GCF_022539505.1 Lolium rigidum
ATGTGGTCCCTTGCAATTCTTTTCGCATTTCAGACATGGGTTTGGCCTTGTGATGAAAGCTTGGAAGCTTTCGAAGCCTGGCGAGACGATATGCATCCGATGCAAGGATGGTGCAAGGCTCCGAAACTGAAGTTTCTCAGTTCGGTAGAACAAATATGCCAAGGGCAAGTTTGGTTGCTCGCAGAGTGGTTTCCCGTCTCCGCTGATGCAACAAATGGCAGTTTGGATGTGCACGCCCGCTTCGCATGATTCTTAAAGCGGCGCAGAGCCTCTATGAGGAGGCACACTAGAATTGGGTGATTTTGGCGAGCCAAGCTCTTCTCGCGCTCGTAAAGGAAAATTGGCGCATAGCTTGTGCAAGCCGAGAGATGGCGGGAGCTCACGCGCGTCCAGGAAAATTCGCTCACCTTGTGTCGATACTCGCCCCGTATTTACACCTCCGTGCCTCACTGGGAAAATCCCCCGCTACCATTTCCCCCTTTCGAGCTCTCCATCCAAGGCAGCTTCTCACCGACAAGCATGTAATCAACTCAATCTTCTCCGACTGGTGTAGCTCTGCCGTAGCAAGTCATCTTCCTCATTCTCACTGGCATGTTGACTTCGTCCGCCTCTTCCAACAATCAAATCGATGTGAGTAACATAGAACCCTAGCTTTGATCTGCTTTTCCAAGCTTGTTTGCTTAGATTCAGAGGTTGTTAGTTCATCTAGATGGAGTTTCTTGATGTACGATGGTAGATTTATGTCTTTTGCTTGTGTTCGTCGCGAAGTGTGATCTTCATTGTTGTGTAGGCCACGTATAAGCGCAATAGTTGGTACGAGGATTGCTTATACAACGTGTATGTGCTCTCCTTGTGTCGGCTTTGGACTTATACATGCCGACAAGCAAAGATTGTTACTAGTGTTTGATGAGGACATCCCTACTACACTACTACCTCCGTCATTGCAAGATGAAGACGATGCTGTTGTGAAGCTCTAGTCCAATGAAGTCAGGATTGGACCAATGACAGGAGCTCGTGCGAAACTACTCAAACAACAGGCGAACTTGTTCCTAAGTGATACTTTGATCGATGAGAACTCTATACTTCCTAAGTCCTATTACTTATGTATGATCAGGTATGAAGAAGGAGCAAGCATCGCACGAGGAGGAGAGGAGCAGCTGGACAAGAAGATGGACGTGAAGTTGGACATGAAGCTGGCCATAAAGCTGGACATGAAGACATCCCATGGAAGCGCGAGGGAGGAGAGGGAGGCATGCGCGAGGGAAGAAGACGAAGTCCAGGCCGGCGCCAGGCCCGGTGTGACCGGCCGCCACGCCGGCGCGCCCGGTTCCAGGCCCGGTCCAACCGGGCGCCTGACCGGCCCAGCCCGGCGCCGACCGGATCCCCAGCTGGTGCCAACCGGGCACTATCCAGTAAGCCTGGACCCTTAGCCCGGTCACCACCCGGTGCCAGACCCGGTTGAAACCGGATGGCCCGGTCCCAGGCCCGGTCGACCGGCCGTATGACCGGCCGACTCCGAGTCTGTCTCGACCAGATCCGATCTGGGTCGGTTTTCTATGTGTATTTTCGACTTCTGGTCGTCCTGAACTCCTATATACGTGCCCAGGACGCCCCCAAATTAGGTTTAGACCACGTTTAAGATAAACCCTAGTTCGTAGTTGATTGCTTTGCAACTCTATCGAATTTCTACACCATATTGCATTGATTTGGTGTATACCCTGAAAGTCTTGTGTGATCTGCTGTTCCATTGGGAATTAGACGGTTGCAACTTACCGCTTCGTGATCGGCGGCTACGTGCGCAAGTGTGTGGAGTTGCGAATATCTTGCAGGGTTGAGAGCTGTTGCATTGGCGACGTGTGACCAATCGAGAGACTTCGTTGCGTCATATAAGTTATCATCCACTTCATCATCAAGTTATTTCGTTGTGTTCATCTCGTGATCATCATCACCATCGTGCTTACCGAGAAGATCGGGCAATCCCCTTATGTATCAGATTTCAGTGTTTTCTCGGTAAGCCATCCACAATCCACCCCATAGTTGAGTTGTGAGTGTTTCCTATCCAGAAAAATCCAAAAAATATTAGGGTTAGGGTTTGCCATAGCCTTAGATTGCACTAATTTCGAGTGTTAGTTGCTTTTCGTAGTTGTTTTTGCGTATCTTTTTCTTCCATCTAGTATTGTTAGGGTTTGTATCTCCGCTATCATCTAGTTTCAGTTTTTGTTACTCCGAGTCCACATAGCGTACAGTGTGCTTTTCCCAACCATAAACACAGCTTTTCAATATAAGTGACTAGGAACTTCCCCATAAGAGACTAGTTTTACCGCTCGACAGGCTGCTCGTTAGTTGAGTCATCAAAAAATAAAATCGAAAAGAAGCAAAAAAGAGCTACATAGCTGCGTGTGTTACAAAAAGAAAATCCAAAAAGAAAGTGAAGTGCTAGTAAGATTCAAGTGAAGGCCTAGTTTACTTTTCTGCACCCTGTAGTTGAGTAATCTTGTGCCTGTTTCGTTGAGCTTTGCTAGTGTCTCTCGAGTGCATTGCAACCTTTCACCCATATAGTTGCATTGCCACATTTATCGCCTTGTGTGAGTATCATTGGTTGTCTACGGTCAGCGCTAGAGCTTGTTATTGGTGCAAATAGGTAGCCTACCTACAGCCCCACATATATCCCTGCTTTGCCGTTTGATTTGTTCTTATACCCTTGATATTCGTTTCGCTACATCCGTGCACTAGTTGTCCCTACAAGTGGTAAGCAACACTAATTCACTTTGGAGCGGTAAGATTTCATTTTCTTATCGAGTTTTGAGTGAGTTGTGAGAGTACCACCATATATTTTTGATTTAGTGCACTAATCCACTAACCATGTCTTCTAGTGATGAGAAAATTGTTAACCGAAAAACAAGAATTCCGGCTGATGTGATGACATGGAGGGAGTATGAAGCTCTTCGTAATGAGATGCGGCGTGAATTCCGTACTCGGGACGATGAACTTAGGGGACTGTTCGAGAGATCTCCCGGAGAGCTGGATGCTACTATGAGACTCGTCACTACAATGAAATATCAAATGACGGATATCCAAGTACGGTCTTCAAGTTTTGCAACTAGGCGTTGATAATCTCACTCAACAACGGCAACAAGAAGAAGAAGACCATGATCTTCGGGATGAAGCACCCGGAGTTGGTCGTGGTGCTTGGACGTGGTAACCGTGGTCGTGGCTTTGTTGAACTCGGAGCTCGCCGTGCCTATCCACAACGGCAAGACGATGGTTTGGGTAAGCCAAAGTTCTCAATACCCAAATTTGAAGGAGGTGCTCGATGTTGAAGAATACCTCACTTGAGAGCTGAAGATTGAGAAGTTGTGGCGCCTACATGACTATACTGAAGATAGGAAGGTTAAACTTGCTTCTTCAGAATTTGATGGCTATGCATTGCGTTGGTGGGATGGAGTTACACGTACTCGTCAGGAAGATAACGAATTGCCAGTTCTTACATGGCGCGAGATGAAGGTCATTATGCATGCTTGGTTCGTTCCCACTAACTATTTGCGTTCTATATATGATAAGTTGACCCTATTGAGACAAGGTGTGAAGACTGTTGATACTTATTTCATGGAGATGGAGATGTTTATGCAGCGTGGCCGTGTCCATGAGTCAATTCAGATGACAATGCAGTGTTTCCTACATGGTTTGAAGTATGATATCAAAGGCATTGTTCGCAGTTACACTACAATGAATGAGTTGCTACATCATGCAAGAGAAGCTGAAGCACAGTTGGCTGAAGAAGCGCAAATCAAAGGTCGTGCTACGGGAGCTGGGCGCTACACGTCTAGGGTGCCCCTATCTACGGCGCGGCGCCATCTTCGCGCTCCGCACCTTATTCGACTCCGTCTAGCAAGTCGGTCTCCAATGTGAACACAAAGAAGCCCGATCCTGCTGCCAGTACGAGTGGTTCTAGTATCTCTACTGCGCGCAACCGCGATATGAATTGTCATACATGTGGTGGAAAGGGTCACTTCAAGAGAGATTGTCATAACCGCAAGGTCATGATTATCAATGAGGACAATGAGTATGAGACTGGAGATGATGTTGATCCATATGCTCCAGAAGATGATGACTATGACAGTGATGGTGTAGATGCTTATCCGTCTGATGCTCGCACTATTGTTGTGTCTCAGCGTGCTCTTAATGTGTTGCCAAGTGCATCTACTCAGCACTGCAATTTGTTTCAAATAAAGGCTTTAGTTGGTCCTGACAAGGCTTGCAAGGTCATTATTGATGGCGGGAGTTACCGCAATTTAGCAAGCAAGGAGTTGTGTACCAAGCTGAAGTTGAAGTATCTACCGCACCCACATCCATACTATATTCAGTGGTTCAGTGACAATGATGAGATGAAGGTAAACCACATGGTGCGTGTTGAGTTTGAGATTGGACCGTATAAGGATTCCATTGATTTTGATGTGGTTCCTATCACGGTGTGTCATCTACTATTGGGTCGGCCATGGCTCTATGACCGTTCTGTGCAACACAATGACCGTGCCAATACATATCACTTGGAGTTCAAGGGCAAGAAAATCGACTTGCAGCCTATGTCACCACAGCAAATTGTCAATGAATCTCGTCAAAAAGTTGAAGTCAACTTGGATGATGCACCTATAGATAGGCGAGAGAATTGTAATGTCGTGAGTGATATAACGAAAAGTGAGAGAGTGAATTCCTTAGTCTTATTAGCCACCAAAGAGGACATGAGAGAATTTAGTGAGGATCCTACTGCCATGCTTCTTGTGCTCATGTACAAGGGTGAGGTTTTGGTTTCTAACGACATGACCCCTATTTCTCTTGGTGGTTCTAGTGTTTTACAGGAATTCAGCGACGTGTTTCCGGAGGAGGTAGCCGCAGGATTGCCACAATTGCGTGGTATTGAGCATCAAATAGATTTGATCCCCAGCGCCTCGCTGCCCAATAGGGTGCCATATAGGACGAACCCCGAAGAGACGAAGGAGATACAGAAGCAAGTACAAGCGCTACTCGACATAGGTTATATCCGCATAAGACTTAGTCCTTGTGATGTTCCTGTTATTCTAGTTCCTAATAAAGATGGTACATGGCGCATGTGTGTAGATTGTAGAGCGATAAACAACATTACTATTCGATATCGTCATCCTCTTCCCCGTTTAGAGGATATGCTAGATGAATTGAGTGGTGTTGCTGTTTTCTCTAAAATTAATTTGCGTAGTGGTTATCATCAAATTAGGATGAAAGAGGGGGACGAATGGAAAACAGCCTTTAAAATAAAATTGGGTTTATATGAGTGGTTAGTAATGCCTTTTGGTTTAACTAATGCACCTAACACTTTCATGAGACTGATGAACCATGTTTTGCGTGATTTTATTGGCAAGTTTGTGGTTGTATACTTTGATGACATATTAATCTACAGCCGCATTGAATCTGATCATACTATACATATTCGACATGTTTTGCAAGTGTTGCGTGATAATAAACTTTATGGTAATTTTGAGAAGTGCACATTTTGCAAAGATAAGGTCATATTTCTGGATTATGTTGTCTCTAAGCATGGCGTAGAAGTAGATGTGTCTAAAATTGAAGCTATTCAAAATTGGCCTACTCCCATGAATGTGAGTCAAGTAAGAAATTTTCATGGTCTAGTTGGGTTCTATAGAAGATTTGTGCCCAATTTTAGTACTATTGATGTACCTTTGAATAAATTGAGTAAAAAGGGTGTTGTCTTTGAGTGGGGCGCAGCCCAAGATCATGCTTTTGATGAACTGAAAAGATTGTTAACTTCTGCACCGTTGTTTGCACTTCCTGATTTCAATAAACAATTTGAGATTGAATGTGATGCTAGTGATATTGGAATTGGTGGTGTGTTGATGCAAGAGGATCGTCCAATTGCATATTTTTCTGAGTAACTTTCTGGTGCTAAGTTGAACTACCCTATATATGATAAAGAATTGTATGCTTTAATTAGAGTTCTTGAGGTTTGGCAACATTATTTGTGGCCAAAATAATTTATCATACATTATAATCATGAAGCTTTAGAATATCTGAAAGCTCAATCTAACTTGCATAGGCGTCTTGCTAAGTGGGTTGAGTTCATTGAGTCTTTTCCATACATTATCAAGCATAAGAAGGGAAAAGATAATATTGTTGCTGATGCTCTATCTAAGAAGAATATGCTATTAACTCAACTTGATGTCAAAATTCATGGATTAGAGATATTATGTGATTTGTATGCTACTGATCATGATTTTGCTGAACCATATCGCTTGTGTGCATGGGAGAAATATCACATACATGATGGATTCTTGTTTAGAGCTAACAAACTATGTGTTCTAGAATAGTCTGTGTGTTTGCTCTTATTGCAGGAATCACATGCTGGAGGTTTAATGGATCACTTTGGGCATGAGAAGATGCTACTCATGCTCGCTGATCATTTTTATTGGCCAAAGATGAGGCGGGATGTGGACAGGTATGTGAAGAGATGTATTACTTGCAACAAGTCCAGGTCCAAGCTGAAGCCTCACGGTTTGTATACTCCTTTACCGACACCTACTACACCATGGGAAGACATTAGTATGGATTTTGTGTTGGGTTTTCCGCATACTAAGAGAGACCATGATTCTATATTTGTGGTAGTGGATAGATTCTCTAAGATGTCACACTTTATTGCCTGCCACAAGAGTGATGATGCGTCGCATATTGCTAAACTGTTTTTCAGGGAGATTGTACGTCTACATGGAGTTCCGAAAACTATTGTTTCTGATCGTGACGTGAAGTTCATGAGCTACTTCTGGAAGACGCTTTGGAGAAAGCCGGGGACGAAGCTACTTTTTAGCACTACTTGTCATCCCCAAACTGATGGTCAAACTGAAGTGGTGAATAGAACATTGTCACAACTGTTGAGATCCATGATCAAGAAGAACCTGAAGGAGTGGGAAGATTGTTTGCTTGCATGTGGAGTTTGCTTACAACAGGGCGGTACATTCTACCACGAGTTGTGTCCCTTTGAGGTGGTGTATGATTTCAAACCCATTACTCCACTTGATTTGTTGCCTCTACCCATACATGAGAGAGTCAATATGGAGGCATCAAAGAGGGCAGATTTTGTGCGAAACATTCATGTGAAGACTAAAGAGTTGATAGAGAAGAAAGGCAAGAGCAATGCTGCAAGGGTTACAAGAAGCGCAAGGAGATGTTGTTCAAGCCTGGTGATATGGTCTGGGTACATTTTCGCAAGGATAGGTTTCCGAAGCTACGGAAGTCCAAGTTGCTTCCTCGTGGTGCTGGTCCTTACAAAGTGCTTGTCAAGATCAACGATAATGCATACTCTATAGATCTTTCAATTGATGAGTTTGGTGTCAGCAATTCTTTCAATGTGGCTGATTTGACACCATATGACGGAGAAGACCTTGGAGCGTCGAGGTCGACGCCTTTTGAAGGGGGGAGATGATGAGGACATCCCTACTACACTACTACCTCCGTCATTGCAAGATAAAGACGATGCTGCTGTGAAGCTCAAGTCCAATGAAGTCAGGATTGGACCAATGACAGGAGCTCGTGCGAAGCTACTCAAACAACAGACGAACTTGTTCCTAAGTGATACTTTGATCGATGAGAATTATATACTGCCTAAGTCCTATTACTTATGTATGATCAGGTATGAAGAAGGAGCAAGCATCGCACGAGGAGGAGAGGAGCAGCTGGGCAAGAAGCTGGACGTGAAGCTGGACATGAAGCTGGCCATGAAGACATCCCATGGAAGCGCGAGGGAGGAGAGGGAGGCATGCCCGAGGGTAGAAGACGAAGTCCAGGCCGGCGCCAGGGCTGGTCTGATCGGCCGCCACGCCGGCACGCCCGGTCCCAGGCCCGGTCCAACCGGGCGCCTGACCGGCCCAGCCCGGCGCCGACCGGATCCCCAGCTGGTGCCAACCGGGCACTATCCAGTATGCCTGGACCCCTAGCCCGGTCACCACCCGGTGCCAGACCCGGTTGAAACCGGATGGCCCGGTCCCAGGCCCGGTCGACCGGACGTATGACCGGCCGACTCCGAGTCTGTCTCGACCAGATCCGATCTGGGTCGGTTTTCTATGTGTATTTTCAACTTCTGGTCGTCCTGAACTGCTATATAAGTGCCCAGGACGCCCCCAAATTAGGTTTAGACCACCTTTAAGATGAACCCTAGTTCGTAGTTGATTGGCTTGCAACTCTATCGAATTTCTACACCATATTGCATTGATTTGGTGTATACCCTGAAAGTCTTGTGTGATCTGTTGTTCCATTGGGAATTAGATGGTTGCAACTTACCGCTTCGTGGTCGGCGGCTACGTGCGCAAGTGTGTGGAGTTGCGAATATCTTGCAGGGTTGAGAGCTGTTGCATTGGCGACAGGGACCAATCGAGATACTTCGTTGCGTCATACAAGTTATCATCCACTTCATCATCAAGTTATTTCCGTTGTGTTCATCCAGTGATCATCATCACCACCATGCTTACTTAGAAGATCGGGCAATCCCCTTATCAGTGTTTTTGCCTGCAAGGGTGTTCGATACGTGCTATGTTCTAAGTGCTTGTTACTGTTCTTGCCTTCAAGGTGTTTGATGTGTGCTATGGTCTAAGAGCTTGTTACTGTTCTTGCCTTCATGGTGTTTGATGCATGCTATAATCTAAGAGCTTGTTATTGTTCTTGCCTGCAAGCAGGTGTTTAATGCGTACTATGTTCTAAGAGCTTGTTAGTTTGCTTGCTCGCAAGGTGTTTGACGTGTGCTATGTTCTAAGATCTTGTTAGTTTGCTTGCTCGCAAGGTGTTTGACGCGTGCTATGTTTCTAAGAGATTGTTAGTTTGCTTCCTTGTTGGGGGGATGACCCCCGGTATGCCAAAGGCATGCCAAACCGGATGGTTTGTGCCATCAAGATACCGGTTTAATGTTTATTCCGGAGCGCGAAGTTAAGCGTTTGGCTAAGTAAGTCTATATCGGTATCCCCAAGAGGTGTATACCGGAATAAGCTAAGAAGACACCGGGTTACCGGTAAGAGGTGCACTGTAGCACATCGGCAAGACTGGTCAAAGATTCTCTCCAGAGCTAGAGGACAAGGATGAGCTAAGCAAAGTGGCTTTAAACGAAGCCCTGGCGCCAAAGAGGAAGGTGACGCCAAAAGCAACCGGGGGACGTCAGCCTCCCTGATTAAAGAAGATACCGGCGTAACCTATGATTAAAGTAGCTTTATAAAGTAGTTTGTCTGTTCAAAGATGCCATTAGGGTTTCCTAGGGTTTCTTCCCCTGTAATCCACCCTCTCCCCTATATAAGGAGAGGGGGCACACCCTTACGCGGGTACGTACGATCTAGGTGACTCCTTGTATTCAGAAACCTGTAACCTGTTGAGATCAATGAAGAAAGAGATCTAGAGCAGAGTTCTTCCTTGTGTCTTTCTTCGTCTACCTCTGGCTTAGGCCAAGTTCTTGAGGAAAGCATCCGGAAGTTCATCCAATCTAATAAAAAACCCTCCCCCGAATCCTCTAGCGCCCATTCGGCCCCAACTTAAGCCATGCTATGGCATCTGTCTGTTCACCACGACGACAGTTGGCGCCCACCGTGGGGCATGAAGCGGCGCTTGCTGGAGTTCACATTCGGGCGGGCCTCCTTGACGTCACCGGCGAGCGGACGGTGTCTGCGCTCGTGCAGCGCATCTACTCCATGGACTTCATCAACGACAACGCGGGCTGCTTCGCCAACGGCGGGATCTTCCCCAAGAACAGCCGCGTCATCGAGTTCGGCAGCCACCGCGTCTACTTCGGCACTATCCCTGTGCGCCAGCGCCTCTCGCCGGTGCTGGTGGCGCCGGATCCGCCAAGGTGGCTATGTGCTGGCCGTGCCGCCGATAGCGTGGAGGTCATGATGGCTGGCGTGGTTGGTGCTGGCAAGGAAGCTGTGGATGAAGGTGCTGGTCGTGCGGCATCGACCCGTCCGGCCAAGCCACCGCTGGAGCGCGACGCAGGCGCTGCGGGAACATCTTCCGCACCACCCGAGACACCACTTCAAGCGGCGATGAACGTGCTGGCGACGCCCATCGCGCAGAACATCGACCCAGCAGCGGCTCAGGCGGAGCTGGAGGCGACGCGCAAGACGCTGCTTTCCGGAGGCGCGGACATCATCCGGGCGCAGCGTGAGCTGAACCTAACCCTACGTGAGTATAACGCTGCCCATGGCTTTGCTTCTGTTAGCGCTCAGGCTGCTAGGATGCCGGAAAACCGGCTTAAGGCTCGCAATCTAGATCAGGATTTGCGTAAGGAAGTTCTTGCCGGCAAGAGTACATCTGTGTCATTGAGCATCGTAGAGAAATCTAAGTACAGTAGCCCGGATAAAACCATCAAAGCTGCTAAGGCTGCAGTAGAGCTGTGCGAGTCGCTTTCCGGAGAGGCTTTGGCAAAACAGCAAGAGCGAGTTAGAGAGTTGCTTGAAACCATCGAGCAGCAAAATGCTGAGCAGCTTGCTAAGCTGAACAAAGCTGCGGCATCAAAATCTGTGCGTTCAACAAAGAATGCGGGTAGCAAGTCCCATGGGCAGGCGTCGTCCCCTCATCCGGACAGAAGAAAAGAAAAGGAAATGAATGCGCAACAGATGACTGTGTACGATCCGGTACTTGCCGGAAAACAACAAGCCGAGCAACAAGATGCTGGTAGAAAAAGCCAAGGGGCAGATCGAGGCTACGCTAGAAGAGGCTATGCCGGAAACAATCATGCCGGTAGACATGAAACCGGGCAAAATTATCGAGCTGCAAGGGCAGCGTATGAAGAGGAGGAAATGCTTCCCCCAAGGTACCGGTAGGCAAGGGCCGCGGTACCGGAACGTTACGATGAAGCTGATTCGACAACTGAAAGACTCACGGCATACCGGAACCCATTGGGAGAACGCGTGGGAGAAAGACACCTGCCAGAACGGGATGCGAGGCACCGTCTGGATAGAGTGTATTTATCTGAAATGATCGAGGCAGAAGGTCCTCCGGCCCAAAATGTTTTGGTCCAAGGATCATGAAAGAGGACCCGGTTCGCAACTTCCAGTTGCCTCGTGACACAAAAACATATGATGGCACCACTAAGCCGGAAGACTGGCTCGCGGATTACGTAACCGCGGTGTATGTTGCTGGTGGCGGAGGAACTGTAACCGGCGGAGGAAACCGGCGTTGGGGCCGTGAGAATTGTACCATCATTCCTGGTGGGACCGACATGAATCTGGCTGAACAACTTGCCTGCAGGAAGCATAAATGGTTGGTTGGACTTTGAGGAAGCTTTTGTGAGTAACTTCAGCAGCACATACCGGAGGCCCAACAGGCCACAGCAGCTCGCCTTGTGCGTGCATCGCCCAAATGAAACAGACCGGGATTACCTGACCCGGTGGAACTCCACAAGAAACTCCTGCGAAGGTGATAGAGGCTCAAGCCATTGCTTGGTTTTGCAATGGATGCCGCAGAGGTTCGCCGTTGTGGCAAAAGCTGCAGCGGAACATGCCGGTAACTTTGGCGGAAATGATACGTGTGGCAGATAGCTACGCATTGGTAGACCCAATGCAACCGGCAGTGCAAGCCGATCCGGCGCAAACAAGCCAACCGCGCCAAGATCAATACCGGGACAACCGGTACAACAAGAGAAGGGAAGATTTTCCGGATCGAAGGTATGGTCCACAGCAAGTAGCTGCGGTGCAGGATAATTCCGGCCCCAGCGGAAGCCAAAGGCAAAAAACCGGATCGCAGCCGTGGGCGGGTCCTAAAAAACAAAAGGGTTGAAAAGAAGAAGTGGGGAGAGAAAAAGGACTGGCAAGAACAAATGAGATACACCATGGAAGCAGCAATGGAGCAACCATGCCGGTTTCACACTCCGAATCCGACGAGGCCGGCAAACCATTTGACAAAAGATTGTTCTTGGATCAAGCACTTGATGCTGAGAGGTGCGGAAAAAGATGCGCAAGCACAAGGATGTTCCACAATACTGCCACCCTTGATGTCTACGGGTGCTTCTATTCTTGTAGACAGTGTTGGGCCTCCAAGAGCAGAGGTTTGTAGAACAGCAGCAAGTTTCCCTTAAGTGGATCACCCAAGGTTTATCGAACTCGGGGAGGAAGAGGTCAAAGATATCCCTCTCATGCAACCCTGCAACCACAAAGCAAGAAGTCTCTTGTGTCCCCAACACACCTAATAGGTGCACTAGTTCGGCGAAGAGATAGTGAAATACGGGTGGTATGAATAAATATGAGCGAGTAGTAACGGCGCCGGAAGAAGTGCTTGTCTGGCGTGTGGTTGATGGTGGTAATATTGCGAGAAGTACGGATGCGAGTAAAACGAGTAAACAAGCAGCGGTAGCGATATTTAGGAACAAGGCCTAGGGATCATACTTTCACTAGTGGACACTCTCAACATTGATCACATAACGAGAATAAATAGATAGATGCTAGACTCTACACTCTCTTGTTGGATGATGAACACCACTAACTGTGTAGGATTACACGAACCCTCAATGCCGGAGTTAACAAGCTCCACAATATTCGATGTTCATGTTTAAATAACCTTAGAGTGCATGACAGATCAACATAACCAAACCAAGTACTAACATAGCATGCACACTTGTCACCTTCACACTACGAAAGGAGGCATAGATCACATCAATACCATCATAGCAATAGTTAACTTCATAATCTACAAGAGATCACAATCATAGCCTACGCCAAGTACTACACGATGCACACACTCTGTCACCATTACACCGTGCGGGAGGAATAAACTACTTTAATAACATCACTAGAGTAGCACACGGATAAATTGTGATACAAAACACATTGCAATCATAAAGGGATATAAATAAGCACTTCACTATGCCATTCATAACGGTGAATAAGTATTCCGTGAAATATAGCCTAAGAGACCCACACGGTGCACACACTTGTCACCTTTACACACGTGGGACAAGGAGTCTCCGGGAGATCACATAAGTAAAACCCACTTGACTAGCATAATGACATCTAGATTACAAGCATCATCATATGAATCTCAATCATGTAAGGCAGCTCATGAGATTATTGTATTGAAGCACATAGGAGAGAGATTAACCACATAGCTACCGGTACAGCCCCGAGCCTCGATGGAGAACTACTCCCTCCTCATGGGAGACAGCGAGCGTTGATGAAGATGGCGGTGGTGTTGATGGAGAAGCCTTCCGGGGGCACTTCCCCGTCCCGGCGGCGTGCCGGAACGGAGACTCCGTCCCCCGGATCTTGGCTTCGCGATGGCGGCGGCTCTGGAAGGTTTTCTCTGGTTTCGTCGAACGTGTCAGGGTTTTCGCGACGGGGGCTTTAAATAGGCGGAAGGGCAAGGTCAGAGGGGGTCTGGGGCCACCAGACACTAGGGCGGTGCGCCCCCCTCCTGGGCCGCGCCGCCACCATGTGTGGGCCCCCTGTGGCCCCTCTCTTACGGTTCTCGGGTGTTCTGGAAGCTCCCGGGGATTCTAAGATTTTCGGTGTTGATTTCGTCCGATTCCGAGAATATTTCCTTACTAGGATTTACGAAACCAAAAACAGCGAGAAAACGGAGGCGGCACTTCGGCATCTCGTCAATAGGTTAGTTCCGGAAAACGCATAAATATGACATAAAGTATGCATAAAACATGTAGATATCATCAATAATGTGGCATGGAACATAAGAAATTATCGATACGTCGGAGACGTATCGGCATCCCCAAGCTTAGTTCTGCTCGTCCCGAGCAGGTAAACGATAACAAAGATAATTTTTGGAGTGACATGCCATCATAACCTTGATCATACTATTGTAAGCATATGTAATGAATGCAGCGATCCAAACAATGGTAATGACATGAGTAAACAACTGAATCATATAGCAAAGACTTTTCATGAATAGTACTTCAAGACAAGCATCAATAAGTCTTGCATAAGAGTTAACTCATAAAGCAATAATTCAAAGTAAAAGGTATTGAAGCAACATAAAGGAAGATTAAGTTTCAGCGGTTGCCTTCAACTTATAACATGTATATCTCATGGATAGTTGTCAATGCAAAGTAATATAACAAGTGCAATATGCAAGTATGTAGGAATCAATGCACGAGTTCACACAAGTGTTTGCTTCTTGAGATGGAGAGAAATAGGTGAAGCTGACTCAACATAAAAGGTAAAAGAATGGCCCTTCGCGAGAGGAAGCATTGATTGCTATATTTGTGCTAGAGCTTTGGTTTTGAAAACATAAAGAGAGCATAAAAGTAAAATTTTGAGAGGTGTTTGTTGTTGTCAACGAATGGTAGTGGGCACTCTAACCCCCTTGCCAGGACAAACCTTCAAAGAGCGGCTCCCATGAAGGACGTTATCTCTACCGGCAAGGTAGATCATCCCTCTTCTCTTTTGTTTACACATGAATTTTAGTTTTATTTATGGATGACACTCCTCCCAACCTTTTGCTTACACAAGCCATGGCTAACCGAATCCTCGGGTGCCTTCCAACATTCACATACCATGAAGGAGTGTCTATTTGCAAAATTAAGTTGCTTAACGATGAATCAGAGCAAAACATGTGAAGAGAATTATTAATGAAAGTTGATTAATTGGGGGCTGGGAACCCCGCGCCAGCTCTTTTTGCAAAATTATTGGATAAGCGGATGAAGCCACTAGTCCATTGGTGAAAGTTTCCCAACAAGAATGAAAGATAAACACCACATACTTCCTCATGAGCTATAAAACATTGACACAAATCAGAGGTGATAAATTTTGAATTATTTAAAGGTAGCACTCAAGCAATTTACTTTGGAATGGCGGAGAAATACCATGTAGTAGGTAGGTATGGTGGACACAAATGGCATAGTGGTTGGCTCAAGAATTTTGGATGCATGAGAAGTATTCCCTCTCGATACAAGGTTTAGGCTAGCAAGGTTATTTGAAACAAACACAAGGATGAACCGGTGCAGCAAAACTCACATAAAAGACATATTGTAAATATTATAAGACTCTACACCGTCTTCCTTGTTGTTCAAACCAATACTAGAAATTATCTAGACCTTAGAGAGACCAATTATGCAAACCAAATTTTAGCAAGCTCTATGTATTTCTTCACTAATAGGTGCAAGGTATATGATGCAAGAGCTTAAACATGAGCACAACAATTGCCAAGTATCAAATTATTCAAGACATTCTACCAATTACTACATGTAGCATTTTCCGTTTCCAACCATATAACAATGAACGAAGCAGTTTCAACCTTCACCATGAACATTAAATGCTAAGAACACATGTGTTCATATGAACCAGCGGAGCGTGTCTCTCTCCCACACAAGCATTTATTCAGAGAATGAAAATAACAAAACGAAAATAAAATCACACAGACGCTCCAAGTAAAGTACATAAGATGTGACCGAATAAAAATATAGTTTCAAGAGAAGAAACTAGGGGATGCCTTGGGCATCCCCAAGCTTAGACGCTTGAGTCTTCTTGAAATATGCAGGGGTGAACCACCGGGGCATCCCCAAGCTTAGAGCTTTCACTCTTCTTGATCATAGTATATCATCCTCCTCTCTTGACCCTTGAAAACTTCCTCCACACCAAACTCGAAACAAACTCATTAGAGGGTTAGTGCATAATAAAAATTCACATGTTCAGAGGTGACACAATAATTCTTAACACTTCTGGACATTGCACAAAGCTACTGGAAGCTAATGGAACAAAGAAATCCATCCAACACAGCAAAAGAGGCAATGCGAAATAAAAGGCAGAATCTGTCAAAACAGAACGAGTCCAGTAAAGACGAATTTTAAAATGGCACCAGACTTGCTCGGATGAAAATTCTCAATTTGAATGAAAATTGCGTACATATCCGAGGATCACTCACGTAAATTGGCATAATTTTCTGAGTTACCTACGGAGAATTAGACCCAGATTCGTGACGACAAGAAATGCGTTTTACACGCGATAATCCAAATCTAGTATGAACCTTACTATCAAAGACTTTACTTGGCACAACAATGCAACAAAATTAAGATAAGGAGAGGTTGCTACAGTAGTAACAACTTCCAAGACACAAATACAAAATGAAAGTACTGTAACAAAATAAACACATGGGTTATCTCCCAAGAAGTTCTTTTTTTATAGCCATTAAGATGGGCTCAGCAGTTTTAATGATGCACTCGCAAGAAATAGTAGTTGAAGCAAAAGAGAGCATCAAGAGGCAAATTCAAAACAAATTTAAGTCTAACATGCTTCCTCTGCATAGGAGTCTTGTAAATAAACAAGTTCATGAAGAGCAAAGTAACAAGCATAGGAAGATAGAACAAGTGTAGCTTCAAAAATTTCAGCACATAGAGAGGTGTTTTAGTAACATGAAAATTTCTACAACCATATTTTCCTCTCTCATAATAACTTTCGAGTAGCAACATGAGAAAACTCAACAATATAACTATCACATAAAGCATTCTTATCATGAGTCTCATGCATAAAATTATTACTCTCCACATAGGCATAATCAATTTTATTAGTTGTAGTGGGAGCAAATTCAACAAAGTAGCTATCATTATTATTCTCATCATCAAATATAGGAGGCATATTGTAATCATAATCAAATTTATCCTCCATAACAGGCGGTACTAAAAGACCAATATCATTATAATCATCATAAATAGGAGGCAAAGTATCATCAAAGTAAATTTTCTCCTCAATGCTTGGGGGACTAAAAAGATCATGCTCATCAGAACCAGCTTCCCCAAGCTTAGAACTTTCTATATCCTTAGCAACAATGGTATTCAAAGTGTTCATACTAATATGTTCCATGGGTTTTTTAATTTTCGCATCAAACCATCCATGTCTTAAATCGGGAAATAGAATAAGAAGCTCATTGTTGTCCATTATGCCAAACTAGTGTAAACAAGAAACAAAAAGATGCAATTGCAGGATCTAAAGGAAATAGCTTCGAGCACACACACAACGGCGCCGAGAAAAGTACTTTACACGGGACCGGAGTATCGGTGCCTTTTACCTTTCCTCCCCGGCAACGGCGCCAGAAAATAGCTTGATGTCTACGGGTGCTTCTATTCTTGTAGACGAGTGTTGGGCCTCCAAGAGCGAGAGGTTTGTAGAACAGCGGCAAGTTTCCCTTAAGTGGATCACCCAAGGTTTATCGAACTCGGGGAGGAAGAGGTCAAAGATATCCCTCTCATGCAACCCTGCAACCACAAAGCAAGAAGTCTCTTGTGTCCCCAACACACCTAATAGGTGCACTAGTTCGGCGAAGAGATAGTGAAATACAGGTGGTATGAATAAATATGAGCAGCAGTAACGGAGCCAGAAAAGTGCTTGCTGGCGTGTGGTTGATGGTGGTAAAATTGCAGGAAGTACAGATGCAGTAAAACAGTAAACAAGCAGCAGTAGCAGTATTTAGGAACAAGGCCTAGGGATCATACTTTCACTAGTGGACACTCTCAACATTGATCACATAACGAGAATAAATAGATAGATGCTAGACTCTACACTCTCTTGTTGGATGATGAACACCACTAAGCGTGTAGGATTACACGAACCCTCAATGCCGGAGTTAACAAGCTCCACAATATTAGATGTTCATGTTTAAATAACCTTAGAGTGCATGACAGATCAACATAACCAAACCAAGTACTAACATAGCATGCACACTTTGTCACCTTCACGCTACGAAAGGAGGCATAGATCACATCAATACCATCATAGTAATAGTTAACTTCATAATCTACAAGAGATCACAATCATAGCCTACGCCAAGTACTACACGATGCACACTACTGTCACCATTACACCGTGCGGAGGAATAAACTACTTTAATAACATCACTAGAGTAGCACACGGATAAATTGTGATACAAAACACATTGCAATCATAAAGGGATATAAATAAGCACTTCACTATGCCATTCATAACGGTGAATAAGTATTACTGTGAAATATAGCCTAAGAGACCCACACGGTGCACACACTTGTCACCTTTACACACGTGGGACAAGGAGTCTCCGGAGATCACATAAGTAAAACCCACTTGACTAGCATAATGACATCTAGATTACAAGCATCATCATATGAATCTCAATCATGTAAGGCAGCTCATGAGATTATTGTATTGAAGCACATAGGAGAGAGATTAACCACATAGCTACCGGTACAGCCCCAGAGCCTCGATGGAGAACTACTCCCTCCTCATGGGAGACGAGCGGCGTTGATGAAGATGGCGGTGGTGTTGATGGAGAAGCCTTCCGGGGGCACTTCCCCGTCCCGGCGGCGTGCGGGAATAGAGACTCATGTCCCCCGGATCTTGGCTTCGCGATGGCGGCGGCTCTGGAAGGTTTTCTCTGGTTTCGTCGAACGTGTCAGGGTTTTCGCGACGGAGGCTTTAAATAGGCGGAAGGGCAAGGTCAGAGGGGGTCTGGGGCCACCAGACACTAGGGTGGCGCTCCCCCCTCCTGGGTCGCGCCGCCACCATGTGTGGGCCCCCTGTGGCCCCTCTCTGACGGTTCTCGGGTGTTCTGGAAGCTCCCGGGGATTCTAAGATCTTCGGTGTTGATTTCGTCCGATTCGAGAATATTTCCTTACTAGGATTTCGAAACCAAAAACAGCGAGAAAACGAGAGCGGCACTTCGGCATCTCGTCAATAGGTTAGTTCCGGAAAACGCATAAATATGACATAAAGTATGCATAAAACATGTAGATATCATCAATAATGTGGCATGGAACATAATAAATTATCGATACGTCGGAGACGTATCAACCCTCGCATGACATGTTGCATCAGCACCCATTACCACCACCACCACCGCTTATTGGAGCAAACGCTCTACTGGTACAGCCTCAGCGAAACCGACAGCAGCAAGTTCATCAGGTGGGAGAAGGCAATGGCCAACTACCTCCACCGGCACCTTTGGGCCGGAATGTTTACCACGATCCGAACGTGTGTTGTGTTGTGTTCATCACTGAGCCAACCGACAGGCAAAGCCTGCATCGCCGTTCCATGGAAGTGAACGCTGTGATGCCGGCGGTATGATACGTCTCCAACGTATCGATAATTTCTTGTGTTCCATGCCACATTATTGATGTTATCTACATGTTTTATGCACACTTTATATCATATTCGTGCATTTTACGGAACTAACCTATTAACAAGATGCCGAAGTGCCGATTCTTGTTTTACCTGTTTTTGGTTTCGAAAATCCTAGTAAAGAAATATTCTCGGAATTGGACGAAATAAAAGCCCGGAGGCCTATTTTCTCACGAAGCTTCCGGAAGTCCGAAGGAGAGACGAAGAGGGGCCACGGGGTGGCCAAACCCTAGGGCGGCGCGGCCCCCTTGGCCGCGCCGGCCCGTGGTGTGGGCCCCCGTGCCGCCTCTTGACTTGCCCTTCCGCCTACAAATAGCCTCCGTGACGAAACCCCCGATACCGAGAGCCACGATACGGAAAACATTGCCGAGACGCCGTCGCCGCCGATCCCATCTCGGGGGATCCTGGAGATCGCCTCCGGCACCCTGCCGGAGAGGGGAATCATCTCCCGGAGGACTCTACACCGCCATGGTCGCCTCCGGAGTGATGAGTGAGTAGTCTACCCCTGGACTATGGGTCCATAGCGGTAGCTAGATGGTTGTCTTCTCCCCATTGTGCTATCATTGTCGGATCTTGTGAGCTGCCTATCATGATCAAGATCATCTATATGTAATTCTATATGTTGCGTTTGTTGGGATCCGATGAATAGAGAATACTTGTTATGTTGATTATCAAAGTTATGCTTATGTGTTGTTTATGATCTTGCATGCTCTCCGTTATTAGTAGATGCTCCGGCCAAGTAGATGCTTTTAACTCCAAGAGGGAGTACTTATGCTCGATAGTGGGTTCATGCCCGCATTGACACCAGGACGATGTGACAGAAAGTTCTAAGGTTGTGTTGTGCTTGTTGCCACTAGGGATAAAACATTGATGCTATGTCTAAGGATGTAGTTGTTGATTACATTACGCACCATACTTAATGCAATTGTCTGTTGCTTTGCAACTTAATACTTGGAGGGGTTCGGATGATAACTTTGAAGGTGGACTTTTTAGGCATAGATGCGGTTGGATAGCGGTCTATGTACTTTGTCGTAATGCCCAATTAAATCTCACTATACTCATCATGATATGTATGTGCATGGTCATGCTCTCTTTATTTGTCAATTGCCCAAGCTGTAATTTGTTCACCCAACATGCTGCTCGTCTTATGGGAGAGACACCTCTAGTGAACTGTGGACCCCGGTCCAATTCTCTTTCTTGAAATACAATCTACTTGCAATACTTGTTTCTACTTGTTTTCTCTGCAAACAATCATCTTCCACACAATACGGTTAATCCTTTGTTACGAGCAAGCCGGTGAGATTGACAACCTCACTTGTTTCGTTGGGGCAAAGTAGTTTGGTTGTGTTGTGCGGGTTCCACGTTGGCGCCGGAATCTGCGGTGTTGCGCCGCACTACATCCCGCCGCCATCAACCTTCAACGTGCTTCTTGGCTCCTCCTGGTTCGATAAACCTTGGTTTCTTTCGAGGGAAAACTTGCTGCTTGTGCTCATCATACCTTCCTCTTGGGGTTGCCCAACGAACGTGTGAAATACACGCCATCAAGCATATTTTACGGCGCCGTTGCCGGGGAGATCAAGACACGCTGCAAGGGGAGTCTCCACTTCTCAATCTCTTTACTTTGTTTTTGTCTTGCTTTATTTTATTTACTACTTTGTTTGCTGCACTAAATCAAAATACAAAAAAAATTAGTTGCTAGTTTTACTTTATTTGCTATCTTGTTTGCTATATCAAAAACACAAAAAAATTAGTTTACTTGCATTTACTTTATCTAGTTTGCTTTATTTACTATTGCTAAAATGGCCAACGCTGAAAATACTAAGTTGTGTGACTTCACTAGCACAAATAATAATGATTTCTTATGCACACCTATTGCTCCACCTGCTACTACGAGCAGAATTCTTTGAAATTAAACCTGCTATACTGAATCTTGTCATGAACAATCAATTTTCTGGAATTAGTTATGATGATGCTGCTGCCCATCTTAATAATTTTGTTGAACTATGTGAAATGCAAAAATATAAAGATGTAGATGGTGATATTATTAAACTAAAATTGTTCCCTTTCTCATTAAGAGGAAGAGCTAAAGATTGGTTGCTATCTCTGCCTAAGAATAGTATTGATTCATGGACTAAATGCAAGGATGCTTTTATTGGTAGATATTATCCCCCTGCTAAAATTATATCTTTGAGGAGTAGCATAATGAATTTTAAACAATTAGATACTGAACATGTTGCTCAAGCTTGGGAAAGAATGAAATCTCTCGGTTAAAAATTGCCCAACCCATGGATCGACTACTTGGATGATCATCCAAACCTTCTATGCAGGACTAAATTTTTCTTCGCGGAATTTATTGGATTCAGCTGCTGGAGGTACCTTTATGTCCATCACTCTTGGTGAAGCAACAAAGCTTCTTGATAATATGATGATCAACTACTCTGAATGGCACACGGAAAGAGCTCCACAAGGTAAGAAGGTAAATTCTGTCGAAGAAACCTCTTCCTTGAGTGATAAGGTTGATGCTATTATGTCTATGCTTGTGAATGATAGGACTAATGTTGATCCTAATAATGTTCCGTTAGCTTCATTGGTTGCACAAGAAGAACATGTTGATGTAAACTTCATTAAAAATAATAATTTCAACAACAATGCTTACCGGAACAATTCTAGTAATAACTATAGGCCATATCCTTATAATAATGGCAACGGCTATGGTAATTCTTATGGAAATTCTTACAACAATAATAGGAATTCACCCCCTGGACTTGAAGCCATGCTTAAAGAATTTATTAGTACACAAACTGCCTTTAACAAATCTGTTGAGGAAAAGCTCAATAAAATTGATATTCTTGTTTCTAGAGTTGATAGTCTTGCCTCTGATGTTGATCTTTTGAAATCAAAAGTTATGCCCAATAGGGATATTGAAAATAAAATTGTTACTACAGCAAATGCCATTCAAGTTAGAATTAATGAGAATATAAGATTAATGGCTGAACTGCGTGCTAGGTGGGATAGAGAAGAAAATGAAAAACTAGCTAAAGAGAAGAATATAGCTAAAGTTTGGACTATTACCACCACTAGTAATGCTAATGCTACACATGTTGCTGCACCTCCTACTCATACTAATAAAAGAATTGGTGTTAGCAATGTTTCCACTTCTAATGCAAAGCGCGAAAAGCTGCTCGAAACCGCTAAAACTCGCTGAAACTGCTCGTGATAAAGCTCGCTGAAATTTTTTCCAACATTGGGGATGATGATCCCATTGCTTTAGATTATAATGGTTTGAATTTTGATGATTGCCACATCTCTGAAGTTATAAAGTTCTTGCAAAAACTTGCTAAAAGTCCTAATGCTAGTGCTATAAATTTGGCTTTCACGCATCATATTACAAATGCTCTCATAAAAGCTAGAGAAGAGAAACTAGAGCGCGAAGCCTCTATTCCTAAAAAGCTAGAAGATGGTTGGGAGCCCATCATTAAGATGAAGGTTAAAGATTTTGATTGTAATGCTTTATGTGATCTTGGTGCAAGTATTTACGTTATGCCGAAGAAAATTTATAATATGCTTGACTTGCCACCGCTGAAAAATTGTTATTTGGATGTTAATCTTGCTGATCATTCTACAAAGAAACCTTTGGGTAAAGTTGATAATGTTCGCATTACCGTTAACAATAACCTTGTTCCCGTTGATTTTGTTGTCTTGGATATTGAATGCAATGCATCTTGTCCAATTATATTGGGAAGACCTTTTCTTCGAACTGTTGGTGCTATTATTAATATGAAGGAAGGTAATATAAAATATCAATTTCCTCTCAAGAAAGGTATGGAACACTTCCCTAGAAAGAGAATGAAGGTACCTTATGATTCTATCATTAGAACAAATAATGATGTTGATGCTTCATCTCTCGATGTTACTTGATACACACTTTCTGCGCCTAGCTGAAAGGCGTTAAAGAAAAGCGCTTATGGGAGACAACCCATGTTTTTACCTACAGTACTTTGTTTTTATTTTGTGTCTTGGAAGTTGTTTACTACTGTAGCAACCTCTCCTTATCTTAGTTTTGAGTTTTGTTGTGCCAAGTTAAGCCGTTGATAGAAAAGTAAGTACTAGATTTGGATTACTGCGCAGTTCCAGATTTCTTTGCTGTCACGAATCTGAGCCCACTGCCCTGCAGGAAGCTCAGAAAATTATGCCAATTTACGTGCATGATCCTCAGATATGTACGCAACTTTCATTCAATTTGAGCATTTTCATTTGAGCAAGTCTGGTGCCATTTTAAAATTCGTCAATACGAACTGTTCTGTTTTGACAGATTCTGCCTTTTATTTCGCATTGCCTCTTTCGCTATGTTGGATGAATTTCTTTGATCCACTAATGTCCAGTAGCATTATGCAATGTCCAGAAGTGTTAAGAATGATTGTGTCACCTCTGAATATGTCAATTTATATTGTGCACTAACCCTCTAATGAGTTGTTTCGAGTTTGGTGTGGAGGAAGTTTTCAAGGATCAAGAGAGGAGTATGATGCAACATGATCAAGGAGAGTGAAAGCTCTAAGCTTGGGGATGCACCCGGTGGTTCACCCCTGCATATATCAAGAAGACTCAAGCGTCTAAGCTTGGGGATGCCCAAGGCATCCCCTTCTTCATCAACAAATTATCAGGTTCCTCCCCTGAAACTACATTTTTATTCGGCCACATCTTATGTGCTTTTTCTTGGAGCGTCGGTTTGTTTTTGTTTTTGTTTTGTTTGAATAAAATGGATCCTAGCATTCACTTTATGGGAGAGATACACGCTCCGCTGTAGCATATGGACAAATATGTCCTTGGTTTCTACTCATAGTATTCATGGCGAAGTTTCTCCTTCGTTAAATTGTTATATGGTTGGAATTGGAAAATGATACATGTAGTAATTGCTATAAATGTTTTGGGTAATGTGATACTTGGCAATTGTTGTGCTCATGTTTAAGCTCTTGCATCATATGCTTTGCACCCATTAATGAAGAAATACATAGAGCATGCTAAAATTTGGTTTGCATATTTGGTTTCTCTAAGGTCTAGATAATTTCTAGTTTTGAGTTTGAACAACAAGGAAGACGGTGTAGAGTCTTATAATGTTTACAATATGTCTTTTATGTGAGTTTTGCTGTACTAGTTCATCCTTGTGTTTGCCTCAAACAACCTTGCTAGCCTAAACCTTGTATCGAGAGGGAATACTTCTCATGCATCCAAAATACTTGAGCCAACCACTATGCCATTTGTGTCCACCATACCTACCTACTACATGGTATTTTCCCGCCATTCCAAAGTAAATTGCTTGAGTGCTACCTTTAAAATTCCATCATTCACCTTTGCAATATATAGCTCATGGGACAAATAGCTTAAAAACTATTGTAGTATTGAATATGTAATTATGCACTTTATCTCTTATTAAGTTGCTTGTTGTGCGATAACCATGTTTATCGGGGAACGCCATCAACTCATTGTTGAATTTCATGTGAGTTGCTATGCATGTTCGTCTTGTCCGAAGTAAGGGCGATCTACACCGAGTTGAATGGTTTGAGCATGCATATTGTGAGAGAAGAACATTGGGCCGCTAACTAAAGCCATGTTCCATGGTGGAAGTTTCAGTTTTGGACAAACATCCTCAAATCTCTAATGAGAAAAGAATTAATTGTTGTTGAATGCTTAAAGCATTAAAAGAGGAGTCCATTATCTCGTTGTCTATGTTGTCCCGGTATGGATGTCTAAGTTGAGAATAATCAAAAGCGAGAAATCCAAATGCGAGCTTTCTCCTTAGACCTTTGTACAGGCGGCATAGAGGTACCCTTTGTGATACTTGGTTAAAGCATATGTATTGCGGTGATAATCCGGGTAGTCCAAGCTAATTAGGACAAGGTGCGAGCACTATTAGTACACTATGCATGAGGCTTGCAACTTATAAGATATAATTTACATGATGCATATGCTTTATTACTACCGTTGACAAAATTGTTTCATGTTTTCAAAATCAAAGCTCTAGCACAAATATAGCAATCGATGCTTTTCCTCTATGAGGACCATTCTTTTACTTTCAATGTTGAGTCAGTTCACCTATTTCTCTCCACCTCAAGAAGCAAACACTTGTGTGAACTGTGCATTGATTCCTACATATTTGCTTATTGCACTTATTATATTACTCTATGTTGACAATATCCATGAGATATACATGTTACAAGTTGAAAGCAACTCGCTGAAACTTAATCTTCTTTTGTGTTGCTTCAATACCTTTACTTTGAATTATTGCTTTATGAGTTAACTCTTATGCAAGACTTATTGATGCTTGTCTTGAAGTGCTATTCATGAAAAGTCTTTGCTTTATGATTCACTTGTTTACTCATGTCATACACATTGTTTTGATCGCTGCATTCTCTACATATGCTTTACAAATAGTATGATCAAGTTTATGATGGCATGTCACTCCGAAATTATCTTTGTTATCGTTTTACCTGCTCGGGACGAGCGAGAACTAAGCTTGGGGATGCCGATACGTCTCCAACGTATCGATAATTTCTTGTGTTCCATGCCACATTATTGATGTTATCTACATGTTTTATGCACACTTTATATCATATTCGTGCATTTTCTCGGAACTAACCTATTAACAAGATGCCGAAGTGCCGATTCTGTTTTCTCGCTGTTTTTGGTTTCAGAAATCCTAGTAAAGAAATATTCTCGGAATTGGACGAAATAAAAGCCCGGAGGCCTATTTTCTCACGAAGCTTCCCGGAAGTCCGAAGGAGAGACGAAGAGGGGCCACGGGGTGGCCAAACCCTAGGGCGGCGCGGCCCCCCTTGGCCGCGCCGGCCTGTGGTGTGGGCCCCCGTGCCGCCTCTTGACTTGCCCTTCCGCCTACAAATAGCCTCCGTGACGAAACCCCCGATCACCGAGAGCCACGATACGGAAAACATTACCGAGACGCCGTCGCCGCCGATCCCATCTCGGGGGATCTCGGAGATCGCCTCCGGCACCCTGCCGGAGAGGGGAATCATCTCCCGGAGGACTCTACACCGCCATGGTCGCCTCCGGAGTGATGAGTGAGTAGTCTACCCCTGGACTATGGGTCCATAGCAGTAGCTAGATGGTTGTCTTCTCCCCATTGTGCTATCATTGTCGGATCTTGTGAGCTGCCTATCATGATCAAGATCATCTATATGTAATTCTATATGTTGCGTTTGTTGGGATCCGATGAATAGAGAATACTTGTTATGTTGATTATCAAAGTTATGCTTATGTGTTGTTTATGATCTTGCATGCTCTCCGTTATTAGTAGATGCTCCGGCCAAGTAGATGCTTTTAACTCCAAGAGGGAGTACTTATGCTCGATAGTGGGTTCATGCCGCATTGACACCGGGACGATGACGAGAAAGTTCTAAGGTTGTGTTGTGCTTGTTGCCACTAGGGATAAAACATTGATGCTATGTCTAAGGATGTAGTTGTTGATTACATTACGCACCATACTTAATGCAATTGTCTGTTGCTTTGCAACTTAATACTGGAGGGGGTTCGGATGATAACTCTGAAGGTGGACTTTTTAGGCATAGATGCGAGTTGGATGGCGGTCTATGTACTTTGTCGTAATGCCCAATTAAATCTCACTATACTCATCATGATATGTATGTGCATGGTCATGCTCTCTTTATTTGTCAATTGCCCAACCGTAATTTGTTCACCCAACATGCTGCTCGTCTTATGGGAGAGACACCTCTAGTGAACCGTGGACCCCGGTCCAATTCTCTTTACTCGAAATACAATCTACTGCAATACTTGTTTCTACTCGTTTTCTCTCGCAAACAATCATCTTCCACACAATACGGTTAATCCTTTGTTACAAGCAAGCCGGTGAGATTGACAACCTCACTGTTTCGTTGGGGCAAAGTAGTTTGGTTGTGTTGTGCAGGTTCCACGGTGGCGCCGGAATCTCCGGTGTTGCGCCGCACTACATCCCGCCGCCATCAACCTTCAACGTGCTTCTTGGCTCCTCCTGGTTCGATAAACCTTGGTTTCTTTCTGAGGGAAAACTTGCTGCTGTGCTCATCATACCTTCCTCTTGGGGTTGCCCAACGAACGTGTGAAATACACGCCATCACAGTACCAAAATACATGTTGTGGTCAGATCAAGAAATCTCCTGGTCGGTCAAAGATCACCGCAAGATAATGCCTAATCCGGGTAGTTATGCTCTTGTGGTAGACCCAATCATGCATGGGCCAACAACTCGAGTCAAGTTCAGCAAAGTGCTGATAGACAATGGAAGCAGCATAAACATCATGTACCGGCACACCATGCATACGCTGGGCATAACAGAAAACATGCTACAGCCAACTCGCACAACATTCCACGGAATCGTTCCGGGCTTGTCCTGCGCGCCAGTGGGAAAAGTCCGGGTGGATGTATCGTTCGGAGGAAGTGACAATTGCCGGGTTGAAAACATTGAGTTCGAGGTAGTGGACCTAGATAGTCCTTACCATGCATTGCTGGGGAGACCGGCATTGGCGGCTTTCATGGCCTCAACTCATACGGACTATCTCAAAATGAAGATGTCGGCACCTCGTGGACCCTTAACTGTGGTGGGAAACTACAAGATTTCGCTGGAAACTGCGTCCGCCGGATCAAACCTGGCAGAATCGCTGGCGCCACGCTTCGTCAAGGGTGCTGGTAGCAAAAGTATTCCGGCATGGGTTCTATTGGCCCACTTCTTTGGAAAATGCTGAAGATCTGGTACGTAAATGCAATGGGTGCCAGAGGTACGCCAAGCAAAATCATACCCCAGCATCCGGTTTAAAAACTATACCGCTAACTTGGCCATTTGCTGTTTCGTGCCTTGACATGGTTGGCCCATTCAAAACTGCAAGGGGAAGGATGACCCACATCTTGGTTATGGTGGACAAATTCACCAAGTGGCTAGAAGTAAAACCTATTGCAAAATGTGATGGGCACACGGTGAAATTCTTAAAGGATGTCATCCTCCGGTACGGATACCCACATAGTATCATAACTGACAACGGCTCAAACTTTTCCCAAGGTGAATTCAAGCGATTCTGTGAGGATAAAAATATCCGGTTGGATTTGTGCTCAGTGGCACACCCACAAGGCAATGGCCAAGTGGAGAGAACAAATGCGCTGGTGCTTTCCGGTATAAAACCAAGGCTCATTGAACCACTCGAAAAGACACCGGGATGTTGGCTTGATGAGCTGCCATCAGTGTTGTGGAGCATAAGAACGACTCCAAACCGGTCTACCGGATACACTCCATTCTTTATGGTTTACGGAGCAGAAGCGGTCATACCAACCGACATTCTCCATGACTCACCAAGGGTGCAGCTCTATACCGAACAAGAGGTAAAAGAGGCCCGAGAAAACGATGTGGACTTGCTAGAAGAAGCAAGAGAATTGGCATTGGCAAGAACAGCCATCTACCAGCAAAACCTCAGACGCTACCACAGCCGGAAGGTTAACCCGAGGGTATTCCGGGAAGGAGATCTGGTGTTGCGCCTAGTGCAACGCACTGAGGGCCGGCATAAGCTTTCACCTCCATGGGAGGGACCTTTCATTGTGAGCAAAGCTCTCCACAATGATGCCTATTACCTAATCGATGCACATGAATGGAAAGAAGGAAAGGCGGACAGATCCGGAGATGAGACCAAGCGTCCGTGGAACATAGCTCTGCTGCGTCCTTTCTACTCATGAAGTTGTGGTGTAAGAAGTTCCTTTTTGTACCTTATTTGTTATGAATAAAAGATGCCGGAACCTCGAATGAATCTCGGGGACTACCCCTACTGAAATTGCATGCAATATGTTTATTTTTTTCAGTTTACCGGTTGCTTGTTGAACATTTTTTCTTTCCGGTTTAGTAACGTGCTAAACCTACCGGAGTCTTCGACTCTGCTGCTGTCCGCAACCCGGCTTCATGGCAAGCAAGATAAACCGGTAGGAATTAAGCACGTGAACTACGAAAAGAGAGAGTGGGAACGAACAATCCGGAAAAGTTTAACTAACCCCGGCTAAGCCGGTTTTTCGTGAAAATTTCGAGTTATTTCTAAGTTCAAGAAAGTGCTTGCTTGGCAAAAGAACTTTGTGTCTCATACGCCCAAAACACCCAAAAGAGGTAGGCAGATCCAAAGCAAAAGAGCCAAGTGTGCATCGGATTGGATGCGGAAACAATTCCGGAATCTTTGAAGTGCAAGATAAAAGCAAAACAATGAGCAAAATGCTAAGGTAATATGCAAGCATAACTTAATAACCTACCGGTAAAGCATACCGGCATAAACTGTCGTAGCACAGCCAAAAGAACGGCTAAGTATTATCTTACATCATAAACCCCGGCATACCTGGGTGGAATTTAACAAGCATTGTCTTAAGTCAACAGGACGCAACAAAGTAGGATGAAAGCATTCAAGCAGCAGGAGGTTCAGGAGGAGCAGCACCGGCCTCTGGAGCTTCCGGAGGCGCATCACCGCCATCCGGAAGAGCGTCACCTTCTCCGGCATCCTCATCATCATCTTCCTCTTCTTCGAAGTCACTAAGATAGTCCGTGACGTCAGGAGGAGGAGGGATGAAGGTGCGGACCGCAGCGTATTCTGCTATCCGGTAGGCGCGGTCCTTCCGCTTAGCGGTGAGGATTGGATCCGTATCGGTGGGAGCATCTTGGCGCAAGGTGTGGAAGGCATCCAGGTCCAAATCTTCATACCAGGAACAGGCGATGCGTAGCGCCTCATCTGCTCCGGCACGAGCCGCTGACCACTGCCACTCGCGGATCCTCCGGCCGGCACCTTTCAGGCGTTCGGAGGTGAGCGTCAGGTTAGCCGGCATCTCTTCCCCAGGCCATAGCACCTTGAAGAGCTGGATCGCCACGTCGGACAGATCGGCAACATGCCGGTCCACCGCGCGCATGTGCTGGACCCGGGCAGAAAGCGCGACCAGGTGGTCATAAGGATCCCAGGGCGCATCCGGGTTCCTGAACTCTTGCTGAACCCGGCACTCTATCACCTTTTTCTACGCGTGCGCCTGTGAGTCCGGAAAGAGCTCTGCACGACAAAGGAAAAAGATAAGGACATGCTACCGGAAGATATAAGCTTATAAGCAAAGGCCGGAAAAGAAAGAAGAAAAACTTACTAAGGGCGAGCGTGTCGGTTTGCATGACCAGAAGGTCGTACTCCTTTTGCTCTGCCTCTAGGAGGGCGACCCGATCTTCGGCCGCTTTCCGAGCCTTGCCTCCTTCCTCCAGCTCTGCCCGCAGCACCGCGGTGGAGTTGGTGGAATCCTCCAGGACCTCATTCAGCTTCGCCTCAGCTGCAGCTTTGGCGTCCTTCATCTCCTGATCATGCCGGAGCCCAAATTGGATGAGCTGGTCCTTCAGCCCCCTGGAAATGAGCTCATGGGCGTCCAGAGCCTTGCGATGCTCCCGGATAAGCTGCTCCTTTTCACCTAGAGTCCGGAAAGGAAACATCAACAAAACTATAATTGGTAAAATGCAGAGAAGCAAGTTAACCGGAAAAGAAAGAGTACCTTGGAGTGCAGCAAGCTAAATCTTGAGCGCTTCGATGGAAGCTTCCAGGAAAGTTGTTATGCAAAAGATTTATAAGTAACGGAAAGGGAAAACAAACCGGTGAAAAGAAGCCGGAGATAAAAAAAGCTCACCTTGGCAGTGGCTGTGGTCCTCGGCAAGGTCCCGGTGCTCCCACAGAAGCTCCTCAAAGAGGCGCTTCCGGGCGTCCGCCGTGCTCTGTTCAAGTAAAAATGGCTATAAGGAGATGCCGGTTTTGGGAATTTTTAAGGAAGTTTCACGCTCAGAGCTACGCTATCAACCCGAAACTCGGGGACTGGGGAGATATACATGATCCGGAAAGAATGAAACCGGCATGAGTTGAAAAATTGCAAAGGGTTGGTGTAACTTACCACCACGTTGTTGGTGGCATTGTGCCACGCATTGTCAAGCTCCTTGACCGCGTGCCGCAGCTGCAGCCGCATGAAGTGCTGCTCAGTGCACCAGGGGCCAGCGGGGTCAATCGCCGGAAGCCGGTCCTTCCGCAGGCCGCGCGTAGCCGTGGACACATCCGCTCGATTCCACTTCTCAGCGTATTCGAGCAGATGCCCCAGCTCGTTGCCTCCGCGCTTCAGCTCCGTAATCTGGCCCAGCTGACCGGAAGCCACTTCTCCGGCCAAGACAGCGGCGCGGCCGGCATGCAGCACCAAGGACTGCGGGCCGGAAGTAGAGGTGCCGGAAGCCGTGGCCTTCGCATTCACCTTGAAAGGTTCCGGCTTGAGGAGCTTGGTGCCTTCTGGCGGCGGCGGCGGCTTGGCCGCAACGGGTCCTTGGCTTGGTGGCGGCGTTGGCGTGGCCCCAGTTGGCTCGACGGTGGGAGCTTCTGGTGGAGGCGCGGGCGAAGTCCTGGGCGGCGAGCGGGCGTCGGGTGCGCCCTGGCCCGGAGTTGAGCTTGCCGGCGCGGAAGAGTCCGGCACGGACTTGGAGGGGGAAGAATCCGAGGTCTTCTTCTTCTTTCTTTTCGGGATGGGAGGAACCTGAGGTTCCGCCCTCCCGGCAGCTTCAGAATCGGCGCCGATGTTGTTGGCGCCGGCATCTTGTGTTTCTAGAGGGGAGACGTGGTCCTCCTCCGCGCGGTGATCTGGAGATGTAGGGGCCGCGTGCCCCGCACTGGAGGTGCCTCCCAGAGGGGAGGCAGAAGGGTTGCCGGTACCAGATGGTATCGGGCTTGAGTGAGGAGGAGATGAGGTCCTTGCGGTTCCCTCAGAGCTCTCCGGCCTCATGCCGCTGGCGCTCTTGGAGAGCTTGAGCGCATGGCTGAGCAAGAAAAAGAGAAAGAATCAGAAAGAGCCACCGGAAGGAAAAGTTTGTAAAACAAAGCAAACGGAGAAACAAAAACTTACCCGGAAGCGACCGGCATCTGCTTCCCTTTGTAGCGCCTCTTGCCTACTTCTTTCCCTCCAACAACTTCCGTCCGGGAGCGTTTGGCGGGAGGGGCTTGGCTTGAACCGGCCTCTGGTGCAGGGGCCTTGTTCTTCTTGCCCTGGGAGGTGAGTTTCTCCAGGAACTCGCGGCCAACCTCGGCCTGCAGAGGAGTCACATGCTCATGAACCTGTGGTTGGGTGCCAGCTGAGGGAGCATCTACAGAAGGGAAATAACAATAAAGCATGAGAAACCGGAAGAGAAAACTACCTCAAGGATAGTGACATCATCATCGGAACCGGGAGCTTCGGATGAGAAGTTACCGGGGCGCGAGGTGTGGGTGCGGCCCATCTTGAGGTCGAGCCAATGAATATAAGGATCCGGGTCCACCGTGTCCAGAGGCCGCTTCCGGCAAGGGCCTCGCTGCTCCGCTGCGATGCGAGGGAAGCGCTGCTTTGCCTGGAAAGGAATAGAAAGACAGTTAGTCATACGTCGAAAAGCTACCGGAAAACAACCCGGATTGCATAATCTCTTACTTCGTCAGTTGGAGGGTTGGTGGAGCTAAGAGGCAGGAAGCCCCACTCCCAGTCCATCGGCATGGCGGTTTGGCAGATCTGCCTAGCCTTAAGAACTACATCCTCCTTGCTTAGAGGGAGGCCAGTGATCTTGGTAGGATCGCCAGGGCCGTACATTTCGCTTATTTTATGGGCCCGGCGTTTGAGGGGAAGCACCCGGCGGGAGATGAAGGTGCGGATGATGTCGTCAGAGCAGATGTCTGTCTCCCTCATCAGCTGCTCCATGAAGCGAATAATCCGGTTCGTTTCCAAATGATTGGTCCCAGGATTATAGCCCCAATTGGCCTTCGTAGGCACTCCCGGTTTGAAAGCCGGCAAATTGATGAGATCTGCGGCGCCGGTGTTCTTCACGTAGAAAAAGGTCCCTTGCCATGACCGGCATGACTCGAGACCGGAGAATTTAAAAAAGGGGCTCCCCTGGCGGGAGCCGATGATGCAAGACCCGCATTGAACGGGGGGTTTGGGCTTAGGAATTTCCTTGCCCTGGACGGAATTGATCCGAAGAGAAAAGAAGCGAGCAAAAGTCTCGCGAGTGGGACGGAGGCCGATGTAGCCCTCCATGAAGGAAACATAACAAGAAAGGTAAAAAACGGCATTGCCGGGAAGGTGGTGAGGCTGGAGTTGGTAAAAATCCAGAAACTGGCGAAAGAAATCAGAAGCAGGAAGGCCGAAGCCGCGCTCGAAGTGAGCAAGGAAGACGACGAACTCACCGGGTTCGAGTACCGGTTCGATCTCGTCGCGCGGAAGCCGGCAGGATACTCCATCCGGTATCCTTCTAGACCGGTACAGCCAGTCAATTTCGTGATGTGTCACGTCAGAGCCCTTCCAGGCCCCACGGGTGACACCGGATAGATCTACTCCAGAAGCTTGGCTAGAGCTGCTGGCCTCTTGACCTCTTCCGGTATCGGTTTCCATTCGGGCGAGTTCAGCGGAATGCCCGTCGGAAGCTTCCCTCTGGTGACTACTGGAGGATGATCCGGAAAGAAACTCTTCACTAGACACACGAATCTGAAAGACGCCGGATTCTACCCGAAAAACTGATTTCCCAAGATCTACCCTTGCGCGAAGATCTACGAGTAAGAGGAAAAGCAAAAGAAAAGAGAAAGTAAATACCCTACCGGCCCAAGATCTGAAAAGCAAAGAAGAAAGAGGCAAATGCACATCGGGCCTAACCTAAGGCGGTGGAAAAGCTGAGGGAGAAGGTCGCCGGAGGTGCGGCGAGCTCGTGGTCGTCGACGAAGGCCGGCGACGAGGAGAGGCGAAAGTCGCTGAAGAGAGCTCAAAGCAGCGGCGGCGAAGAAGCGTAGATGGATCTCTGCGCGGCGGAGACCTTCAGCGCAGCGGGAGCAACGGCGCAGATTCGTCGGGAGCGGTGCTCTGGCGGCGACCGGCGGAGATGAAATCGCAAGGGGCGAAGAGCTCAGAGCGCAGGAAAGTAGGCGAATGTGGGGAAGAAGATGAAGTAAAACCGCACTCCCTTTATATAGAAGAAGGAAGTAGTGGGCTGGCAACCGCTGGGCCGCGGCGGTTCAGTTCATGGGCCGCCACGTGGCGCGAGGATACACGCGCGGAAAATAAAGTGCCACAGGGAGGCCGCACGGATCCGGAACGGCAGCCGGGATCCGGTGTGGCGCCATAAGTGCTGGCGCAGAAGCCGAAGGGAAGTGACCTATGACACTGGCGCGTCAGGTACAGTGCGCATGTCTCTGACATGCACAGTACCCGAGAAATTCTCGACTTCACCGAGGAGGGATTTAATGTCAATGATACCGGAAATGAAGATACCGGAAATACTTTGCAAAGACAGGAAGATGTGAGTCCGGCAAAGATGCCGGGAGATATAAACTGATCACCGGAAGGATTAAACCGGTACCTTAAGATATGGAAACATGGCATGGTCCGTCGGATAAAATCCACCGGACTATACCAGCTTCGGGGACTAATGTTGGGGGGATGACCCCCGGTATGCCAAAGGCATGCCAAACCGGATGGTTTGTGCCATCAAGATACCGGTTTAATGTTTATTCCGGAGCGCGAAGTTAAGCGTTTGGCTAAGTAAGTCTATACCGGTATCCCCAAGAGGGGTATACCGGAATAAGCTAAGAAGACACCGGGTTACCGGTAAGAGGTGCACTATAGCACGTCGACAAGACTGGTCAAAGATTCTCTCTAGAGCTAGAGGACAAGGATGAGCTAAGCAAAGTAGCTTTAAACGAAGCCCTGGCGCCAAAGAGGAAGGTGACGCCAAAAGCAACCGGGGGACGTCAGCCTCCCTGATTAAAGAAGATACCGGCGTCACCTATGATTAAAGTAGCTTTATAAAGTAGTTTGTCTGTTCAAAGATGCCATTAGGGTTTCCTAGGGTTTCTTCCCCTGTAAGCCACCCTCTCCCCTATATAAGGAGAGGGGGCACACCCTTACGCGGGTACGTACGATCTAGGTGAGTCCTTGTATTCAGAAACCTGTAACCTGTTGAGATCAATGAAGAAAGAGATCTAGAGCAGAGTTCTTCCTTGTGTCTTTCTTCGTCTACCTCTGGCTTAGGCCAAGTTCTTGAGGAAAGCATCCGGAAGTTCATCCAATCTAATCAAAAACCCTCCCCCGAATCCTCTAGCGCCCATTCGGCCCCAACTTAAGCCATCCTATGGCATCTGTCTGTTCACCACGACGACATTGCTTGCAAGTTATTTGATGTGTGTTGTGTTCTAAGTGCTTGTTAGTTTGCTTGCTTATCATTGTTATTGTATTATGGTAATTTCATTTGTGATGTAGGATAAGGAAAACTCGCTAGATCTCTCTGCACAATCGGTGCTGCAGGCGGAGGCGGTGGTGCCGCTTCGGTATAGGCCGATGCTTGATAAGTACTGCTCGGTGATGAATAAGAGCATCATGACATGGCCACCTGCTCTGTCCACGTTCGTTCTCAACAGGGTGTGGACCTCATCAAGAAAGGGGTTAGAGTGGACCTTGGATTAAGGGTGAAGTAACTCAAGGATGTTGCAGAGTCTGTTTTCAAGTAATGTGGCTGTGTAGTTGCCCCGGAGAAGATCTACAATCATCTTAGGCACTTGAGAGCACGGTAGATTCATGTGAGAAGGGTCAAAAGCCTTGAGGACGTGTGCTGGAGGAGAGACACCAACCTTCATGATGGAAGATGATGCCTGCTTTGCGCACATCATGGTTCTATCAATGCTCTTATTTTTGCTTGTGTGCACTCAATCGTAAGCTATAATAGGACAATTAACTAACTATCTTCTTGTTTGTAGACACACCTGAGGAAGTGTGATCTCCTCAACAAGCCCATAGCGAACTATGCTCATATGAAGATGATCTACGCCGGGCGTGTTCCACAAGCACCCATCTCTCCCAGCACGATCCACCATGCTCTTAGCCACCTCATGGAGCACACGACACATGCCACCAGGTACCTTGCGATGAGCCCCTGGTTTACAGTCTTATTGAAGAAGTATTACTTTGAAGGAGCCCGAGAATTGGGTTCTTGTTGTGGTGCTCGTTCTGGTGTTTGGAAGTAGCTAGGTTTGATGAACAAGGATGCCAAGTCTCTATATTTTTGGTGATACCTGGGTATGACGAGGAGGTGTGTACTTTTGGTTGTGCGCAAAGCACGAGGAGGTGATATCTAGGTATGCCAAGTCTGTATATTTTTGGTTGATGAACTTGTGTTGTATCATGAGCAGTTGTTCGTGGCTTCGTGGTGCAACAATCTAATCTACTGCTAGAACTACGTTTTTGTTGATGTTTATGTGCATATATCAGCCCATTCTAAAATGCTATTCTGTTGATTGCTTTGGTAAGCTCACCATGAAGCAGACGTGGAACCGTATGTGGGAAGCGGCTCATAACCAAACACATGTCAAAAGCGTGAAACAGAAAAAGGGCCCAACCAAACGATGGGTATGAGCTTATGGTACGATGCTCAACATGACTTATTGGCAACCAATCTACTTGCACAATATGAATTTTAAATGCCGTGACCTTCTATAATTTCTACGGAACTAAGTTCTCTACTCTAGATGCAGCGAAAATCTACGAGCAACCAAACTCGCCTGAGTAGTGTTTTATTAGCCATTCTCTAGAATAGGTTTGGATCCCGCATCAGCCCAAACATAGTTTTTTAAATATTTTGCTTGCAAACATAACCTTAATGTTTATATGTCGTGTACGGGTGTAGACGTGCAGTGCTGCGTGCTGAGTATTCATCTCATCAGTCATCACAAAGCATGCGCCATTTCATTCTCAAGGTTAATAGCGTACACACAAGCATGTCCCTCGACCCCAAACAGTTGGCATAATTTAAACGCACCAGACTTCGATGTTAGAACGTGGAAAACACTTCATACTTGGTCACTTTATATACGTATCTCGTAGAGAAAAGGAATGAAAACCCCTTTCAATCCTGGAGTCCATTGCCTCACTCCTCGACAGCCAGTTCTGGTACAACGTCAATCATGCTCCAAAGGTTGTGAAGGCATCCAAGCCAAAGGGGCGCTGGCCCCCGCCGACGGTGGGTTGGACGAAAACTAAGAGCATCTCCAACAGGCGCTGCAAATTCTCGCGCGCTATACCGGCGATTGGGCGCGCTGTATACCGTTCGCGCGCGGTATAGCGAATTTGCCCCCGGCAGAGGCTGCATTTTGCAGCGCGCGTTGGTGTAGCGGAAAACGCACCTCCGCCGAGGCGCTATTTTGCAGCGCGCGCGACCGTTTTTTTTTTAAAATTCATCAAACAAACTATGAAATTTGAACGAAATACGAATATATTAAAGTGCGACGATACAAATGCGACATAGAAAATACTAGTACTACTCGTCCGACTACTCGTCGGACTCCCGCCGTAGTCGGAGCTGCTCGCAGTCGTCTCCGACACCGGCGTGGACGTCGACGTCCGGTGGAAGTCGGAGGAGGAGGACGAGAGGACGACGGTCGACGGCCCCGCGCCTTTCTTCTTTTCCTCCTTCCTCTTCGCCGCCGCCGGCCCTCGCCTTCTTCCTCGCCGCGGACTCGGCGCGGCGCTTCTCGCGGCTCGCCTTCTTCGCCGCTTCATCGCCGCCTTCTCCTCCTCCTTCGCGCGTAGAAGGCCTCCGTGGCGGCGACGTCCTCCGGGAAGCGCCGCGCCCACTCGACGCGCATCGCCTCGTCGCGCTCGGCGATGAGGAGGCGCTGCTCCAGCTCCCGATGGCGGCGCTGCTCTTCGCGCGTGACTATCGGCGACGGCGGCGCCGGCATCTCCGCCCGCTCGCGCGTCCGGACGTCGTCGAGGTTCATCCGGCGGCGGGGCGGCCGAGGCGCCACGCGACGGCGTCGTAGGCTCGCGCCGCCTCATGCGCGGTGTCGAAGGTGCCGAGCCGGATCCGCTCCTCGCCGGAGCGAACCTCGGCGTCGAAGCGGCCGCTCGGCCGCGCGCGGACGCCGCGGTAGCCGGAGGCGGAGCGGCGCCGCGGAGGCATGTCGCCGGGAGGCGGAGGCGGAGGCGGACAGGCGGCGGAGGTAGAGCGGTGGCGCGTGGCGCGGAGACAGAGAGCGGCGGGGAAAGAGGCGGAGAGACACGCGGAAGGCGGTTGGCGCGTGTCGTCTATATAGCGCGCGCGGCAGCGCACGCGGCAAATTTCCCGCGTGGGATGGCGCAAACGCGCGGGCGCGGCAAAAAATTTACCGCGCGCGCCTTTTTCCCGCGTCTGCTGGAGCTTCGCGCGAGCGCTCGCGCGCGCCAAACTGGCAGGTATTTTGCCGCGCGCGCGTTTTACAGCGCCTGTTGGAGATGCTCTAAAGCCGGTGAAGCGGTGATGCCAAATTCAGATAGGGTCGTGGAGGTGTGGTCATTCGTGAACACGGTGGACGCTTGCTTGCGGGTGTGTGCCAATTTTTTCCCTATCTGCAGGATCGGCCTTAGAGCATCTCTAACAGAGCTCGTAAATCCCGTCGGAACTGAATTTTTCCGGCGGATTTACGGGTTCGGGTCGAAACGCGCGCAGATCAGCGCCCGAATACATGGGCCGGCCCGTAAACGAAGTTCAGGGGTCCGAGAAATCGAGCGGACGCCCCGTATTAAAAGGGATCGCGGAGGGGAGTTCGGTTCGCAAACCCTACTCCCCTCCGCCGTTCCTCTCCCTCCGTCGCCGCTAGTCGCCAGCTCCGACGAGCAATCCACGTAGCCCGAGCAACCGATCCGAAGCCCGCCGCCACGCGATGGCTTCCCGTGGAGGATCCGGCGGCCGTGCCGCGGGATTGGGCGGCGGCGACTCACCACCGCATCCGCCTGTCTTCCGCACCGACGTGGAGCGGCGGAAGTGGAACAAGAGCGAGGGCGCTCGGAAGAGGAGCGCTCGCCGGTGGACGAACTGGGGGCTCACGTCCCCAGAAGAAGCTCGCTCGCTACGGCCCCGCCGGCGAGGGCTCCTCCTCCGGCCAGTCGAGCCGCGCACCGCGGCTGCCCGTGGCGGAGAGCGAGGAGGAGGAGGACGACCTCATCCCCGCGCGCTCGCCGACCATCTCCGCCGGGGACTACGTCCACAACAGCGACGAGGAGGAGGCCGCCCTCGCTCAGGCGAAGGCGATCAGCGACGCGGAGGCTCGGGCGCGCTTCCGGCGGGAGGAAGCCGACGCCGTCCACCAGGTCAGGGAGTACGAGGTGGCCCGCCGGGAAGCCCGCGTCCGCAGCGTCAAGCTCGAAATAGTCGAGCTTGACAAGGACGACGCGTGAAGATCTTCCACGCCGCCGACCATCTCCGCCAGCACCGGCACCGCCGCGCGCCATAGGTCATATAGGCCGCATTTTGCTTAGCTAGGTTGCGCTTGCCGGTGTACCAGTAATTACGTTTTCAATTTCAAGAACTATGTACGTATGTATGCTCAATCGGAGCATCTATGTCATCTAGAACTATGATCATCGCTAAATTTTACCCGCGCTATTTCGAATTCCTCTTTTCAGTTCCATTATACGGTTTCTATTCTGCGCCACTGCAATGCAAATTGCTTTGGAGACAGACAACGCGACGGTGGTTTTGAAGATGAACAATCACCCAAAAGGATAGATCTTTGCATGGACCTCTAGTGGAGGAGGTTAGAGGAGATTAAAAAGGAGATTATGCTTTCAACGACCATGTGGTCAAATGGGCGCCAATGGAGCTCCTCATTCTCTAGCTAAAGAAGGTTGCGGTTTAGAGATTACTAAAACTTGGTTTTTGATACATCTAGATTGTATTGGTTACATGTTGACCCTGGACATGTCCGGGCTTTAACAAATACCGCAGCTATTAAAAAAACTTTCAATAAAGAGTCATGAACCGGCAACCAAAATGCGCTGCTTGGTAGGATAACACTTAAGCAGGCAATCCGGATATGTAGGTGTCAGTAATATGGAACGTTTGTTCTAAGCTAAGCAAAATATGACCTATGATCACAAAACCATGAAAACGGCTTGGCAGATGCTATGTTATCTGGAATCTCCTTCTCGCCTTTATCTCTTGACCAGTACTCACAGTAACACCAGGGCTCTGGATTTAGATCCTGTAGCAGCATAGCAACATTTGTGGTCAGCTACTTAACGAAAAATCGAATCACTCGAACATCATATGGAAAAGCGGTCTTGTTCAAAATTTCATTCTAGTTTAACAGACCAAAATATTAACATAAATACTGGACGGAAATGTCCACTTTTACGAATTTCAGAAGTTTCTGGACATTCCTACAAATTTGAGAAGTCCGGGAGAGAATGTTCTCCATATGTTTCAAGAAGAAAATCAATCACCTCTATGTCTATCTTCTGAATTCTCATTGTGATTCGGTTGCTTTCAATTGCTACAACCATATCACAGACATCATATGGGCATAACCATGTACAATTTCACCCAAAAAAAATTCAATACCAAGAAAATTCTATATCGAGGGATACACATCAGCAAAGGCCATATGCTAGTTCGTCTGCTAAAGTTGGTCATACATTCTATTAGCCATCAATCCATCATGTCCATAGACAGAAAAACAGTAAATCGAAAAAAGAGTCAATGAGAAATAACCATACAGGTTTTCAACCAAAAAAAAAACATACATACCCTATTAAATGGCAGGCTAAAACCATTAACTACACTCTTGCTTCACTCAATTGACAAATATATTCTAAAACTGAGAATCTCGAGGGTGAATATTTAGCAAAAAGGAGGAGGAGGGAATAGTAGAGAAGGTTGAGAAAACAGCAAAGGTGCACAATAGAAAAGCTTGAGGCACCTACTTGAGATGCTTCTTTTGCCCCGGCAATACTCACTTCTGCAAAGACATTTGAACGCCTTGATAGGGTGGCTCACGTCGTCAAAATCAATTCCGTAGTCCTGCGGTCAAAATGTGTACAAAACAAGATCATGCATTTTGACTGTTTCACTAACAAATAACTATTGATTGATCTGCGGTGATACAATCCAACATAAGGTCCAGAAGTCAGAGCATGAGATTGAACTGAATTCGGTTAGGATGGTCACAAGTTAACCCATATCTTTTAGTTCTCGGATTCACTAGTGCATGCAGGGGCAGGATGATGCCGCAAGATGGAGCTTAATTGCTTAAATGTAGGACAACTGCATGAAGTACCAGTGTACGACAAACCTACCCATGTCAGTTCTTCAAATGGCTCTGTTTGCCTTGTGGTGAAAAACGCCAGCTAAACAAAAAAAATAGAATAAATAAACAATCTTCAAATGATTCGAATTGCATTAATACACAAATGTCAGTAACTAGCTAGAGTTGCATACATACATGGTAGTAGTGGTGGTCAGGTGTCTCAATCTCAACAGGTATTCCAATAAGATTAGCATCAAAACATCTGCAGCATAAGACAAAAACATAACAAGTCAATCAATAAGACAAAAGTATTGGTTCAGCATAGTACGGAAGTAGTTTGTTTTTCTCTTGAATTACCTCTGCATTCAATTATTGGGTTAGGATGTATTATTAGTTAGTTAAGTAGAGTAGCATCACTTGTATATCTCAATCGAAGCGTTGAACTGTTGACATAAGAAATAATACAAACATACCCACTAGTCCACTACTAGCTTACAAGCAATTACAAGAAATTTCCTATGATTTCTTTTTTATGGGTGCAATTTTATATAGATTTACCTCCAAACAGCATTTATCGCTTTGTGCCTTTGTCCAATCGTGTACAAATGGCCACAATGGAAAAGAAAACCAGTACCTAATGGGAACCCGCAGGTCCCCACTAGCTTTGTAATATACATGGAACCAAAAACATCATGTATTATAGGGAACCGTGGAGGATCATTATGTATTTCTGTTTAAAATAGCAAACTTCATGATAACAAATCGGGAAAGGAATATTACCTGTGGTTTATAAACCTTGCGACGTTCCCATAAAATGTGGCATCTAGAGAGAGAGAATGGTCATCCTCCAGAACTCCTTCAGTGGCCCAATCAGCATCAAGATTCACAGGGTACGTGTGCCTCTCATTGGCTGTCGTTTGAGAATTTCGCTCGTCCAACTCATTGTTCGTTAATATTTCGCCAACATATTCACAAACAAAAGCGCCTCGAGGAAGTTCCTCAGAAGCCCGCAGTCCCCATCCTTTTTTCCCATTGGTTAAGTATACCTGAAACAACGATCCATTCATTACAAATGAATATAAGAAAACATGCCCCGTTGTTCAGTTTGATGAGCATACAAAGAATGCACTACATCGCAAGAAAAGAAAGTTGCTACACTTACCATCATACTCGATTAGTCGATTATATTAATACACATATTCAAAATGAGATTCTAAGTTGGATCAACATTGCCCCATCAATTGCAGGGAAAATAGAAAGAAACGGGCTTAACATTACCACATTAATTGAAGGAAAAACAGAAAAAATCTGTATAACTTATTTGTATGGTGCAGATTAATCATGTACTATAAATTAAACCTGTTAAAGTCATATAAAAAATACAACTGTATGTTGAATCGTAAGCATTAAAACTGCATAGCAAACAGAGCTCTATTTTTATTACATGCAATTACACATGAATAGTTACTTCCATCATATTTGCCAATTGGCACTGATTAATCACAACTCTATCTTCCGTGCAAAAGGGTAAAGCTAAAATCATAAATAAGTATATACAACTTACCTGTAGAGGTCGAGTAATGCCTCGCTGAACCACACGATTTCCACAATTTCTGCTGCAGCCACACTTACTCCAGCATTCCTTAACAAATTTCGTTAGCTGATGTCCTTTACAAGGATCGGGACTCACTTTCGTGTTTTGCGGATCCGCATTTACTTTGAGCTTCACTAGTTCATTAGGACAAATTTTGCAGTAGACTATATGATGTTTATCTGGTTCTCGAAGCATGGAGACACAAGTATCAAGAAATGCTTCTGTAAGCAGGCCGTCTCTTGTATAAGCGAAGTTGCCTCCAGTTTCTGTTGCGCATGCACAAGGAAGTGGCTCTGCTAGACAATCTCCAAAGCAATCTGAGCAGCAACTATCATCTCCTATTCTAGCAAGAGAAATATTGACATGTGCCTTCTGGAACGTGATATTGAATGGTATGTAGTGAAAGGGAGGAGGAAGAATGCCATTGCCAGATCCATTAATTATGGGAATACTCACGTGTTCTTCACCTTTTGATATGTCATTGACATCATGAGCTGGTCTCTTGGCAATAACTTGCATATTACTGGAACTGTTCTGTTCTCCAGCAATAGCACTAGAAGAGCAAATACCACCATGAATGATGCGACTGTTAGGTGACATAATTGAGATAGCAGCTTGATTTGATTGCAATACTCGTGGCACTGAAGGCTTAGACAAAAAGTCAACTGCAGGAATTATCTGTATCATTCTTTTTTCTCTAGGTCTACTCGATTCACAGCCCATGTCAACAATACACTGGCAAATATCTTGCAGAAGTTTCATGAAAGAGAAATTGGGTTCTAGGAAGTTGTATGTGCTGAGACATCTAGCCTCCATTTCCTTGCATACCGACTCCATGTCAGGCATGCTGAAATCAGGACTTGCCGAGTTATATGTAAATGATAGTTTCCCTGCTCCAGAATGGGACAAAGCTACCTCAAAGTTGGTTGAAGAATCTTTTTTGTTTGTGATTGCTTGACTCTCGTGTGGATCAGTCATGCCTCTTTCATGAGAAACAGAAACACCTTTCACAGCATGCTGCACACCAGAAATCGTGTGTGCATCCTTGTAAGCTGGAGGATTTCGAAAGAGAGATACAGAAAATTGTGAAGTGGTTAGAATTTATTAAAGATTAATCCCATATTAACAAGGCAATGGAAACAATATTAACAGGGCAGCCACAACAAGACGACGTAATCTTTGCAGAAAATACAGAATATCACTGAAGCAGCAGCAATGCATATATTGTTATCGCCAAAAGAGTGATGGCACTGTTTTATCAATTCAGAGTTCACAACAGTACAGTTCCTATGCCCGTATGCCATACGAGCTTACGCGTATGCTAAGGGTCCTAAACAAACTAGTAAAAGGTGCAACCAAAACTAGTGATGCCTTTAGGAAATAGCACTGAAACTAAACAAGATTTCCCAAGAAGTCATAACTGACTTTTAAGTCTTCTTTAACAGGCATCAAGGTGTGTGCCATTTTGTATATTATAAGGAGTGCGTCACAGTGGCGCAAGTAAAAACAGACCCCAAATCCTTAAGACCAGAGAACTGGTAAACAAGAGTCTTTTATTATCTATCTAACCCCACAAAAGGATTAAAAACAAGAGCAAATCAAAGAGCAACAATATCTAAACTAGAAATTTTCAGGAAGCCTAGAGTGGCAACTGTCAAAGTGCCTTGGCTCCAGCGACCTTTTACAGCTCTGCTTCGTCAAAGTTGGACTCGATCAATTCCTGGAACCTCAGGGTCACATCATCAAACACACATTGCGTGGCCACCTGATTTTCCATGACATTAAGATGACCATGGAGTGAGCAACTTCTAGGTGCACCAGCTATAACATTTATGACCTCTAACCTATCACACCACAAACTATATTAACAAAGTAAGTGGTGGTCAATTTATTAATATTTTGTAGGAGGAAAACTTAGGTACCATGACAACTGGTAATGCTTAAAAGTTTGCATTTGTGAGCAGACCTATATTTGTAAACCATAAAAAAACTATCAAACTCAAGGCATCCAGAGTCCAGACAGATATAACAGACCTGATGGAAAAAATATTTCTTTGGTATATGTATAGCAGAAATGCGTATAAAATGTGGGAGCTCACCAAGTCGGTCAATGAAAAGTGCGAGCTATTTTCCTAAGCATAAATTACCTCTCTGATGGGTGGAATCTTGAACCAGTGGGCGCATAACTGCAAGTGGGGCCTCAAAAATAGGAAGGTCTTGACTTTGGTGTTCAACCTTAAGCTTCTTGTTACCGTGGTCAGAATCAAGATGGCCACATCTATCCTTCCTCCCCTTAGCTTGCCATTTCTTTCCTTCCTGTACAAAAATATAGGTTAAATCATACCAAAAGTGGTATAATAACGAATTATATGGGAAATGTTTCCCTACAAGATTTTTTTTCAAATTTTTGATACACCAAAAATCTCTTAACTAAGTGAGGGTAGGTGCCATGGTGCTTAGAAAAAAGAATCTCTACATTCTAAAAAAAATCAGAAGAAAGTGAACAGACTGTACTTTGGGATCAGGCTTGTCTAATATAGCATCGTTTAGAACCCGAAAATTATCAGCTTGCCATTTCTTTCCTTCCTGTACAAAATATAAGTTAAATCATACAAAAAGTGGTATAATAATGAGTTATACGGGAAAATGTTTCCCCTCAAGATGTTTTTTTCAAAAAAATCATACACCAAAAATCTCTAAACTAAGTGAGGGTAGGTGTCATGGTGCTTAGAAAAAACAATCTCTACATTCTAACAAAAATCAGAAGAAAGTGAACGGTCTGTACTTTGGGATCAGGCTCATCGAAAATAGCATCAGTTAGAACCCGAAAATCATCAGCTTCTATATGCTCCCAGTTGTAATCATACACCTTTAGTAGATCATCCAACGCTTGTGAAACAGTTTTTCTGTCGACTCCAATAGCAGCATGCAGATATGTGACAACAGAATCAAATTTTTCCTTGTAGACCTTTGAAGATGTCATCCTGCATGCAATGAAGGAAATCAGCACAGCACATCATACAGAAGGTGACCTCATAAAACAAAGTTATCAGAAGCATAAATACACATAATAGTTAAGTTAGTTATGATAAACACCTCATGAAGGCATACAGTGCAGATGAGAATATTGGTATATTACGAAAAGTTGTGTAACTACTGAGTGAATGCAAGATTGGCTCGAGGGATCAACAATTGGAGAGTGTATTAGTTATAAGCCACCGACTCATCCTTGGAGTAGTGTTGCAACTATTTTGATTTCAAATATTTCCTTTAACTTCTGTGTCGCTGTTATGTTGTTGTTACTGACACCTTGGCTGTACCCTAGTTACCTTTTAACTCTCCAAACTTCAAAATTAAGGAAAAAGTACAATAGTTAGCAAATATCGTATTTTGAAAGAAATAAACATGTTAAGAACCATCCCAAAAGTAAAAAATCAACAAGATCTGAATATATAAAAAGGAGATAAGATATTCATGTTATCACAATTTTTTCCTTGTGAAGATGTGCATTCGCGAAACATTGCATGGACAATACTGCTATCTCGATTCTCATATTTCAGAATTTTAATGCATATTGATCTACTTAAGTGAGGTATACCTCACAATTTCTTGAAAAAAAGAAACACAAAGAGAGGATTAGACTGGTGAGAGGGCACATGCTTTACTCTTGCTTGAATGTGATGCTTACAATACTGAAACTACCCTTATCATGAAAATTGAAATAATATTCAAAATAACTTTGTGCCAAAAACATTACAATGACAAGTATGTATCCTAAAAAGTAACAAATATATAGGAAACTAGAAACTTGATTGATAACATGATATCTGTCTCTTTTTTTTCTGATCGAATTTAAAGTTGGAATTTTCTAACATGACAAACTGAGTGTGCCGGCCAAATACTTTGAATTTACATGTCTGTCTGCACGGTTTCTAATGAGATGCACCAGGGCAAAAGCTGGGATGCACCGGGTAAAAACTTGTTAACACCAAATGCAGCATGCCAGCATGCATGCAAATCCATTTCCTAACATGCAACTGACATGGGAAAGCAAATAACCTGATGGAAATCATCACACATTATGGACCGACAGCACTAAATCCATGCCCCTGAATTTGGGAGCAATTTGTGTGTACTATTATATTGGAGACTCGGATAGAACCTCTAATGGTCATGAGAAGTTTGAATAAATTAAACAATATCAACACAGAAGTCATATAAATTGCAAACATTATCTAATTTCCATACACACATGGAGAACACGAAAAAGGACAAATGATATTGCGTATAGTACTCCAGATCTACTCTGCATACACTTAATTATGACCCATTTGCAGTGGCTCAGTTTCTTACACAAGGTTTTTTGATAGTTTCTGTCATTTTAGAGAATCCAAAAATTAAAAATATGAGTGCACTAACTCAATTTTACTCACTCAACAGAATTTAAAAAATCACATACACTTAATTATGAATGATAGTTTTACTCTGCATCCGGTAAATGAAACTACTTCATTTTGTCAACCTTGTGGCCCCACATGCATTGATTGTCCACATTTGATACGAATCAAATAGTACTGCACAAAAAAAAGTGATGTACTTAACGGCTCGTTTACATACATTACTAATCTCCAACGAATTAATGGCCAAGATTTAGTCCTCCCTTGGAAACGAGACCCAAGGATCATCTTCGTCCGGATCTACTACTACTACGCGCAACGGGGTTTGCCTAGAGTATTTTGCTATGTTTTGTTGATGCTGTTGAAATTTCGCATTGTCATCAGAGACGTCGATTGTGATTTTAGTGCACGTGCTAGTAGGACTTGTATGGCTGGCTAGTGCACTAACGCATCATCCGGAAGCTGCAAACTTTCAGGTATAATCTAAAGCAGAGCATCCAGCCGTAGTATCGTCACCACACAAGCCTGCAAACTCAAAAACAATCACCCATAACACGAATTACCACCCCAGACTCTGACTGAGCCAAGCAACAAAGGCATGAGGACAACCGGCAACGACTGGGCCCACAAAAACCATCACAGAACCCGCATTCCGCACCACATTGGAGACAACAACAACAGCAACACGCGCATACCTCCTGGTCCTCCGTACGAAACCAGAATCTGAAGCAGAGGATCTGGACGGCCGCGCCTCCTCCCAGGGTTCCCCGGCGGCGTAGCGGCAGGAAACTCCGAACTAGCCGCGCCAAAAGAGGAGCAGAGCGCGTCAGAATCCACGGAAATGGGCCGGAAATTTGAAGGAAAAACCCCATTCGGAACAGCGAGCGCGCGCACCTCCTGCGGCGACCGCCCGGGGAGAGGAAAGGAAGCCGAGGCGCGGGGAAGCGGCCGAGGCCTCCGCGGAGGCGCGCGGGTCGGCGGTGATCGCCGGCGGCTTAGGGTTTCGGGGCGATTGGGGGTTCGGGGGTTTTGGAGCGGCGTTACGGCGTTGGGGCTTTTGTGCGCGATCGCGTGGAGAAGAGGCCAGTTGTTGGAGTAATAAAAGACAGGGCAGGCAGGATGCCAGGTGGCCGAACGGAGTGGCGAGGCGGTGAAGCCTAGACGACGAGACGAGAACAGGGGAGGGAGCCACCTGGCTAATCTAATCCTCAAATCTGCGTCGCAAATCCGGATTGCGGGTCCAGCAACTCGGCCTCTGGAGCCGAATTCGTTCGGCCTGGCTCCGCTTTACACGGCTCGGCTTCAGCCCAAAATCGGCAGAATTAGCCTGCTGGGGGTAAATGCGCGGCCAGTCTCTCAGCCCGTTCGGAAG